>NC_092361.1:12006793-12290943 GCF_030848805.1 Temnothorax longispinosus
CAAGAAGCAGTGTCGAAGAGAAGAGACGATGAGAGACGAGTAGTCACTAGTCAGTAGATGGATCCGGCCTTGGAATGTTGAGTCGAGTATGAGTGGAAGCGAGCGTGTGCAAAATGCCTGCAGGAGGGGACTGACTAATCTCGACTTCCGTGCGATGACCTATTCGCTGCTTCCGTGCGCACCCCGACCACGTTTATCGACCAACCGAATTCAACCGAGCGACCTCTCGTCCACCGTAAGCGGATCGGTGCAACTGCAAGCTCCGAAGTGCGCTTTAGATATCGAACCGATCGAACGGCGTATGATCGACTCTCATAATTCTGCCTTTAAAATCATGATTGGTTCTCATAAAGAAAATAGAAGAAATACAGGTGAGTTTACAAGTGTCCTTTAATCTCTCTTTTGACTCTACGTCCGTTGCGGTACAGCGTGAAGTCGTCAAGACGTGGGATTCTGTTCATTTTAACTGAACTTCTTGCACGGTTCATCTTTTCTTTTTTTCTCTCCAATGTGGAAAGGAAAAGAAGAAAGATGAATTGTGCAAGAAGCTCAGCTAAAATGAACAAGCCTATTTGGGTGCTTTCCATTATAGTATACGTTACTACGTTTACGCGAGCGTTACTTCTAGCACCGACGAGATACTATTAAAGACCGACAACCCTGGGTAAATTTTCGTGACTGCCCGGGGGCCCGGTGGTAATTGAATAATACTGACATTATCGACTGTTTTGGCTATTCGACTATTCCAAAGAAGGGAGTTTTACCACCGGAAATAAGTTGGCAATGCAAGTTCATATTTTTTAATTTACTATAGCTCAAACGATTGCTCCCTAATTGCTCCCTCAGAATCGACGATTGCTCCTTTTTTAAGATTATTATTTTTCGAGATATTTAATAAAAACGAAAAAATTTTAATTTTTATTGAAAAACATATTTATAATAACTCTATGCAACTTTATAGGGCATAGAACGATTGCTCCTTCATTGCTCCTTATTGCTCCATCATAATTTTAATGATTTATTGCATTTTTATTGAAAAAATAACAAATTAATCATTTCACAAGGCCGCCTATTGTAACTATGGCTCGGCAGCGCATGCGCATGCTACCATAACTATGCGCATGCGCGATGGTATCTGTTAGAGCTTTTACGGATACCATAGCGCATGCGCGTATGGCTTCTGCTTTCTGCTCATGGCTCCTGCAATTTTATGTGCTTCCATCTTAACTATTTCTCGCTTCGCTCTATTGGGATTTTTAATCGCTCCATTCGTATAATTAATTTTGTATGATATTTTAGCAGAGAACTGTTTATTTTCTTGGAAAAATACATTTCTCACAGTCTTCTGCAAGTATATCCAACATAAAACGATTGCTCCTTAATTGCCCACCTGTCAGCATTGTGCATGAGCCCTTATTGACGTTAGGCTTAGTTTCCACGCGTCGCGTCATCTGTCGTTAAAGCCTCTTGCACAATGCCAGGCAACAGGCAATAGGAACAGGGAATAGAAATCAGAAATCATGTATAAATGCAGAATAAACAGTGACACAATCAATAGACACAGAGTTTCAGTCACGTTGGAAATTCTGTGCCTATTGCCTGTTGCCAACCAATCATAGCATTCGAACTTTTTAGGTTGTAATTAACGATTTTTTTAGTTATTTCCTGTTCCTATTGCCTGTTGTCTGGCATTGTGCAAGGGGCTTAACCAATCTAAACATCCCATTACAAATAATGTAATAAAATAAGATGTTTTGATTGGTCGCGACGGATAACGCGATGCGTGACGCGCTCAGTGGAAACTCGGCCTAAAAGCCCGGTGTCCACGATGCAAGAACTGTGTCCAAATCTGGATTCGATTTAAAGTCCGGTGTCCACGATGCTAGAACTGTGTCCAAGTTTTGGTTTAAGCCAATCATTTTGCAGCTCTTACAGAAAAGTAGCAGTTTCATTGGCTTAAACCGAAACTTGGACACAGTTCTTGCATCGTGGACACCGGGCTTAAGCCAATCAACTTGCAGCTCTTACAGAAAAGTAGCAGTTTCATTGGCTTAAACCGAAACTTGGACCCAGTTCTTGCATCGTGGACACCGGGCTTTAGGCCCGGTCTACAATGGATGTCGGAAGTCGGAGTCGTAAGAAATTGACCAATCACAATCTATTATTCTCTTTGCGGTCGAAAAATAATGAATGGTCAATTGATTGGTCAATTTCTTACGACTCCGACTTCCGACATCCATTGTAGACCGGGCCTTATCCGTCGCGACCAATCAAAACATCCCATTTTGATCCCGTCACAAGTAATGTAATAAAATGGGATGTGTTGATTGGTTAACTTGTGATGACGCGACGCGTGACGCGCTCAGTGAAAACTCGGCCTTAGTGCCCATCTACAATGACTACAATAGGTGTTTTAAGCCCTAAGGGTGCCTCCCCATGCAAGACGGAATCTCGGAATCATTCTGATTGGTTAATCCCATGAGGCTATTGATTAGCCTCATGAGACTAAAGGCCTTCACACACAAAATCGCGTAAGGACGTAAAACGTAAGCGTAAGAAAATCGACCAATCCCAATCAAGTATTGCGCTGTACGTAATCCCAGTAGGGGAAAATACTCGATTGGGATTGATAGATTTTCTTACGCTTACGTTTTACGTCCTTACGGCATTTTATGTGTGAAGGCCTTAACCAATCAGAATGATTCCGAGATTCCGTTTTCCGCGATTCCGTCTTGCATGGGGAGGCACCCTAAGCCTTAAGAAATTGTTCAATCACAATTGAATTTGAGGAGAATAAATTGACTGTGATTGGTCAATTTCTTAGGGCTTAGGGCTTAAAACACCTATTGTAGATGGGCACTTAAGCCTTGTGTCCACATTGTTAAAACTGCGTCCGAGTTTTGGTTTAAGCCAATCAACTTGCAGCTCTTACAGTAAAGCAGCAGTTTCATTGGCTTAAACCGAAACCGAACGCAGTTCTAGCATCGTGGACCAAGGCTTTAAGCTATATCCACACAAACTTGCATGAGCCCATAAACATAAGCATAAGAGAATTGATTGGTCCATATGTATGTGCATAATGAAATAGACCAATCAGTTTTCTTATGCTTACGTATTATGCGTTATGCAAAAGTCTGTGTTTCTCGCTTTAAGGCCATTGCACGTAACAAAGTTTTAATTTTAATCGTAAGGCCGTAAGAAAATAAGACAAATCACACTCAATTATTCTTCAAGCGCGAGGAGAATAATCGACTGTGATTGGTCTATTAATTGTTTACAGCCTTACGATTATGACTAAAACTTTGTTACGTGCAAGGGCCTTTAAGAACGTTGCGGACGTTAAGTGAAACGCACTCATAAAAAATTTTGATTGGTTGATACCGTTCAGGCGTAAACATAATGCAAAACACAAAGCAATAAATTTTCAACCTATCGGAAGCCGTGTATCAATGCATTCTGTTCCTATTCCCTATTTCTATTGCTTGTATTGTGTTGCGCCCCTAAAGCCCCTTGCACAATGCCAGACAACAGAGCTCTGGTAACTTAGCCGGTCAACTTCGACTTTATTAATTTTCATATTTTTTTATCGTTTGTTGGTCGTTTGTTGGTGATTGTTGGCCTAATTACAACGTTTGTTGGTTCTTAATTTTTTTTTAAATTTAAAAAGAAAAATTACCATTAAGTTAGCCGGAAAAATTTTATTTTTAATTTCAAAAAAGCCTAATCGATGCGTAATCGTTTGCTGATGATTGTTGGTCTAATTTTAGCGTTTGTTGGTTTATTATTAGTCTTAAAAACGAAAAAAAACGAAAAATTATCTCACATATTAAAGTAATCGAAGATTGGTTTATTTGCCTACGACTTAAGCTTTATTTCTATCAATTTAAGGCTAACATCTATAAAACTGCCATATGAATACGGGCCTTAACATCGGCAGAAAATCGCGAAAAGATAAAAAAACATGGTGGTTCGTGGGAAGCACACACACACACACACACAACGGGGGGGTGCGAAAGGGGGGCTTTCGGCCCCCCCTCCCCCGCACCCACCCTGCAGGTAGGCTGCGTGGACCTCGCTTTATAACATAAAGTACATGCTAAGTTGTAAAACGAAATTATAAAGCACATGCATGGAGGGGTGCAAGGGGGCTTACATGCGTGAGCGCACGTGAACAGAAAGGCTTTTCTCCCCTACACCCTCCGCCATGCATGTACTTTATAATTTCGTTTTACAACTTAGCATGTACTTTATGTTGTAAAGCGAGGTCCACGCAGCCTACCTGCGGGGTGGGTGCGGGGGAGGGGGGGGGGCCGAAGGCCTCCCCTCGCACTCCCCCGTTGTGTGTGTGTGTGTGTGTGTGTGTGTGTGCTTACCACGAACCACCATGTTTCTTTATCTTTTCGCGATTTTCTGCCAATGTTAAGGCCCGTATTCATATGGCAGTTTTATAGATGTTAGCCTTAAATTGATAGAAATAAAGCTTAAGTCGTAGGCAAATAAACCAATCTTCGATTATTTTAATATGTGAGATAATTTTTCGTTTTTTTTTTCGTTTTTAAGACTAATAATAAACCAACAAACGCTAAAATTAGACCAACAATCATCAGCAAACGATTACGCATCGATTAGGCTTTTTTGAAATTAAAAATAAAATTTTTCCGGCTAACTTAATGGTAATTTTTCTTTTTAAATTTAAAAAAAAATTAAGAACCAACAAACGTTGTAATTAGGCCAACAATCACCAACAAACGACCAACAAACGATAAAAAAATATGAAAATTAATAAAGTCGAAGTTGACCGGCTAAGTTACCAGAGCTCTGTTGTCTGGCATTGTGCAAGGGGCTTTAGGGGCGCAACACAATACAAGCAATAGAAATAGGGAATAGGAACAGAATGCATTGATACACGGCTTCCGATAGGTTGAAAATTTATTGCTTTGTGTTTTGCATTATGTTTACGCCTGAACGGTATCAACCAATCAAAATTTTTTATGAGTGCGTTTCACTTAACGTCCGCAACGTTCTTAAAGGCCCTTGCACGTAACAAAGTTTTAGTCATAATCGTAAGGCTGTAAACAATTAATAGACCAATCACAGTCGATTATTCTCCTCGCGCTTGAAGAATAATTGAGTGTGATTTGTCTTATTTTCTTACGGCCTTACGATTAAAATTAAAACTTTGTTACGTGCAATGGCCTTAAAGCGAGAAACACAGACTTTTGCATAACGCATAATACGTAAGCATAAGAAAACTGATTGGTCTATTTCATTATGCACATACATATGGACCAATCAATTCTCTTATGCTTATGTTTATGGGCTCATGCAAGTTTGTGTGGATATAGCTTAAAGCCTTGGTCCACGATGCTAGAACTGCGTTCGGTTTCGGTTTAAGCCAATGAAACTGCTGCTTTACTGTAAGAGCTGCAAGTTGAAAATTAATAAAGTCGAAGTTGACCGGCTAAGTTACCGGAGCTAGACAACAGGCAATAGGAACAGGAAATAACCAAAAAATCGTTAATTACAACCTAAAAAGTTTAAATGCTATGATTGGTTGGCAACAGGCAATAGGCACAGAATTTCCAACGTGACTGAAACTCTGTGTCTATTGATTGTGTCACTGTTTATTCTGCATTTATACATGATTTCTGATTTCTATTCCCTGTTCCTATTGCCTGTTGCCTGGCATTGTGCAAGAGGCTTTAACGACAGATGACGCGACGCGTGGAAACTAAGCCTAACGTCAATAAGGGCTCATGCACAATGCTGACAGGTGGGCAATTAAGGAGCAATCGTTTTATGTTGGATATACTTGCAGAAGACTGTGAGAAATGTATTTTTCCAAGAAAATAAACAGTTCTCTGCTAAAATATCATACAAAATTAATTATACGAATGGAGCGATTAAAAATCCCAATAGAGCGAAGCGAGAAATAGTTAAGATGGAAGATTCGTATGTATTTGACCGGAAATGAATGTCCGGGAAAGAATCTACCATATGAAATCGTTTGTATTTCGTATGAAGACTTTTGAAGTGCAATTGAAAAGGTTTGTGAGTCATTCGTTTAATTGTAATTAATTAATTATTTTTACACCATGCATTTAGCCGAAATAGATAAATTAATAAAAGTTTTTATACGGAATCGTTTGTATTTCGTATGAAGAGTTATGAAGTGTGATTAAAAAGGTTTGTGAGTCACCCAGATAATTTTAATTAAATATTTATAAACTCGGTAATTAGCCGAAATATAGATTTTTAGTTATTCATGTTAAAAGAAGAAGGCGCTAGTGTTTCCGAAGGTCCGTCTGCAATCAGACGTTTTAAACATTATTTTATAGTGAAATAAATAAATATACAGACCAATAAGCCTGTAATTATAAGCGATAGTTGCTAATTAAGTTTGTGACTCATATAATTCCATCTTGCAGAGGACCTACTTTTAAATTGAGCGCTTTTAAATGTATTATTATTATACTACCGATATCGATATATTATTAGTAATTTAATATTAAAGCTTGGACAGAGTGACGTAAACTAATTTGCTCATAGTATAACAAAGTATTATGCGTTTAAATTCTTGAAAGCTAGCTTCTTTACTATATGCTCTCTCTTTATGTCGATCAATTCAGATAAAAATATTTCTTTCTCTCGCGATATTCCTAGAGTAAAACTGTACAAAAACTCAACGAAAGTGGCGATATTTTTCACGGATCTAGTTCGAGTCTCGGCTCTTGGGGAAGGTACGCATGTAGAAAGAGTACGCCAACACAGTTTATCCTGCTAAATGGTTATCAATCTCTATAAGTTCTTTATTGTTTACACATAAATTATTAGTTATTTGTGCAACAAGTGCTGGAAGATGAAAATTCACGGGTGCGGAGTTGACGCACGAGCCGAAGGCGAGTGCGGTCACCGCACCCGGGAATTTTCATCTTCCAGCACGGCTTGCATACCCTATTTTATGTTGCAAGTGCGTGGAAAGTGGCCTATCACGCGCGTGTAGCGTGCGTAATAAACCACTTTCCATGCACGTGTGACATAAAGAATATTTAAACGTTTCTTTTTTTCGATGTCCTGTGAAATTGTACAATAGAGTTACAAATAAAGATAAAGCCACACTTTACGTATAATCTGATTCAGTCTTTGCTAATGTTACATAATAACGCGTAAACGTAGTAATTATTTGGTAAATTAATCGACATTTAGTAAATCCGGCATCATGTGAGCTATCACCTTGAATTCAGCATCTTTTGCTGGTTGAAAGCTCTCACATACGGCACGTACTGTATGCCCTCTATTAGTATCACACATTACATCTTCATATATTGATTGTACACCGATTTCTAAACGTGTGTATCTATGGAATTTTAATTTCACCGATGGACTCCTTCACGCTGGGGTCCAACGAGCTCAAGTTGAGATTGTTGGTCTGGTGCGAACTGGCAGAGTGTGCGAGATTACCGAAATTCGCCAATGGCGAGAGAAAGTGCGGTTTTGACGGTGAGCCCAGCAATTGTGGCCGTACTCCAGTACCTATCAGCTGCGCCAATTCTAACTGGGAGATGCATTTGACGACATCGAGCCACGACCTGCCTAGATAGTTGCCATCGGTGTGAGCTACTGTGATGAGAGTCTTGATGGTATCGATGTTCTTCACCTTCATTTCCGTAATTGGTGAATTAGCCGTCAACAAGGTGAATCTTGCCAAAGCTTGTACATAGGCATCGCGCTCGAGGCTCATATGAAAGATGCAGGCGATACGAATGGCACATCTAAAATATATATATAACATATAAATAATATAAAGCACGAAAGGCACAGCCGTATAAATCTATTTTCCTTCGTTTCTCCGATTTCTTCTCACCTGATACCGTCCAAGCAGAGCGACGCGATCTCTGAATCGTCGCAGTCTTGAAGTCCGACGCTGAACGCCGCGAGGAATGGCGTCCAGACCATTTTGAACATCGGCTGCATGTGTTCCAGATGCTTCGCCGTAGTGAATGATGCCTGAACATGACTGACAGATTCCATCAAATTCTTCGCCGCCGTAGAAATTACTTCCATTTCCATGTTCCATAACAATCGTCGTTTCTTTTCACTAGATATCAGCTGTTTGCCGGCGAGCCGGCTATTATTAGGGTTCGACTTCATCTTAATCTCGTTGCCAGCGATTTCATCGTAGATCCTATTGGTAATTATTACATAATATTAATAATAATAAAATATAATTTAAAAAAATTAATAAAAATATACTAACAAAGATAAACTTAAATACAATAAAATTTTCTCAATATTAATAATTATATGTATGTAAAACATAATTTTTTAATTATAATTAACTTTAAAAATTGCTATACATACTTGATGTATCGTTCTTTGGTCATTTTGTTCTTAATCTGCGGCGAGCGCAAATCGGTGGACAGCATTATAATTGAGAAGCCGAGAACGTAGGCTGTATCCGCGCTCGTGAAGAGGCCGTTGTTAGGGTTACACTCGCAATAGCGACTGGCAAACTTTTCGATTAGTCGGTCGATCTTCTGTGCCTCGCCGGGCAGCCGAAAGCCCTCCAGGAAATACTTGAGTGCGGTTACTAGATCGCGTTCGGCAAAGTTCATCTGATCGATGTAATGGTACATTACCTGTGCAAACGGTATAACAAAATTAGTCATTATCTTAATTAATTAACATAATTATCACGCAATAATCATAACATGATTTAGAGTTGATCAACCATGGTCGCTATTTATGTCTATAATTAGTATAGTCTATTAATTTCAATTGTTTTCTCCTCGTCACCTGGTTATGATTATGGTCGCCCAGAAAGTCTCCAATGGCGGTTTTGTCGAGCCGCTCGTCCAGGTGCAGCCACCTGGCCACGTCCTCCGGCGAAGTACCGAGCAGTCCTTGCTCCTGCAAGTACTGCACACCCTTGCCGGGCTTCCGACTAAAGATCTCGATACCGGCCTCCCATACCTCCTTTTGTTGTTTCTGTACTTCATACTGCTCCGGCGAGTCCGGCACCTCTACCGGAAATAAGTTGGCAATGCAAGTTCATATTTTTTAATTTACTATAGCTCAAACGATTGCTCCCTAATTGCTCCCTCAGAATCGACGATTGCTCCCCTTTTAAGATTATTATTTTTCGAGATATTTAATAAAAACGAAAAATTTTTAATTTTTATTGAAAAACATATTTATAATAACTCTATGCAACTTTATAGGGCATAGAACGATTGCTCCTTCATTGCTCCTTATTGCTCCATCATAATTTTAATGATTTATTGCATTTTTATTGAAAAAATAACAAATTAATCATTTCACAAGGCCGCCTATTGTAACTATGGCTCGGCAGCGCATGCGCATGCTACCATAACTATGCGCATGCGCGATGGTATCTGTTAAGAGCTTTTACGGACCATAGCGCATGCGCGTATGGCTTCTGCTTTCTGCTCATGGCTCCTGCAATTTTATGTGCTTCCATCTATTCGTATGTATTTGACCGGAAATGAATGTCCGGGAAAGAATCTACCATATAAAATCGTTTGTATTTCGTATGAAGACTTTTGAAGTGCAATTGAAAAGGTTTGTGAATCATTCGTTTAATTGTAATTAATTAATTATTTTTACACCATGCATTTAGCCGAAATAGATAAATTAATAAAAGTTTTTATACGGAATCGTTTGTATTTCGTATGAAGAGTTATGAAGTGTGATTAAAAAGGTTTGTGAGTCACCCAGATAATTTTAATTAAATATTTATAAACTCGGTAATTAGCCGAAATGATTTTTAGTTATTCATGTTAAAAGAAGAAGGCGCTAGTGTTCCCGAAGGTCGAAGGTCCGTCTGCAATCAGAATTAATATAAACCCCCTTGCACAATAGGCGATAGCGATAGCGATAGCGATAGCGACAGCGACAACGACAAGATTGCCGACAAAGCTATACCTTTGTCGGCAACTTTGTCGTTGTCGCTATCGCTATCGCTATCGCCTATTGTGCAAGGGGTTTAAACGTTTTAAAAATTATTTTATAGTGAAATAAATAAATATACAGACTAATAAGCCTGTAATTATAAACGATAGTTGCTAATTAAGTTTGTGACTCATAATTCCGTCTTGCAGAGGACCGAGGACCTCCGTAACGAGATCAAAGATGTACCAGCTGTGCAGGGTGAAGAGGTTATCTCAAACGCCCTGCCACAGCCCAATTGAGCGACTCAAATGTCATTACCGCTGAGAAGTACTTCTTGCCATTTGAATCAGTATGTCAGAGCTAGTCACTACGGATTGTGGTGACACAGCACTGGACTGCCTGCAGAAGTCGCATATAGCCATCTCACTGGCAATGTGCCTGATTCAACGGAGCTTAACAAGCTGCTGATTGTGCGCATTGTCGAGACAATCTGCGGTTGCTTCACCGGTCCACAGATCAATAAGGGTGTGCAGCTGCAGATTATTAAAGCTAATCTGTAAATTCGTACTGTTTACAACGTTTACTTGGCATCGCGCAACCTGGTGAATCAAACAACAGCCCGTGCGACTCTCACGCAGATGATTAACGTGATCTTCGCGCGAATGGAGACTCAGGCGGAGGAAGAGATCGTGAGACTTGATGGGGAACATCAGCAGGAGGGTTCTGTCATAGCAAACGGCGAAACTGAAGCCGAGGTTAGTCCAAAGAATGCTCCTAGTAATGATAACATTGATTCTCAAACAATTGTCAAGATTATTCTTGATGATGTGGTAAAATCCGTGGTGCCATTGGAAGAGGAAGTCAGTTTGGAGAACGGCAGTCCGGAAGACAACGGTGACGAGGCAGCCGCTGAGAATGACAACATGATAACTGCAAAATTCACCCATGTGCTGCAAAATGATGCAGTCCTGGTGTTTCGCGCTCTCTGCAAGCTCTCTATGAAACTGCTGCCGGACGACACTCCCGATCCAATATCGCACGAGCTCCGTTCCAAAATCTTGTCGCTTCAGTTACTTCTGGCAATCTTGCAGAATGCCGGTCCAATATTGCGCTCTAACGAGATGTTTGTTATCGCCATTAAACAGCACTTGTGTGTCGCGCTGTCGAAGAATGGCGTGTCTTTGGTGCCGGAAGTGTTCGAGCTGTCGTTAGCGCTGTTCCTGGCGCTGCTCGCCCGTTTCAAGATGCACCTCAAGATGCAGATTGAGGTGTTCTTCAAGGAGATCTTTATGAACATCCTCGAGACCTGTAGCAGCTCTTTTGAGCACAAGTGGATGGTCATACATGCGCTTACGAGGATCTGTGCGGATGCCCAGAGCGTCGTCGACATCTACGTTAACTACGATTGCGATCTCTCAGCAGCGAATCTCTTCGAGAAGCTCGTCAATGATCTCTCTAAGATTGCTCAAGGTCGTCAAGCTCTGGAGCTAGGTGCATCGCCAAATCAGGTGCGTTATAAGAAAGAGGATGACAGGATAAATGTATTATTTGGAACAGAGAATGTTCTTCGAAACAAGCAATATAAAGTTTTGTTTGTAATATTAGTGTCTTGCTCTTTCAGGAGAAATCCATGCGCATTCGTGGTCTCGAGTGCCTCGTGTCTATTCTGAAATGCATGGTGGAGTGGAGTCGGGATCTTTACGTGAATCCCAGCGTGCCAGCGGATCAGCAACCATTGTCACATCCACCGGATACGACGCCGGAGATCCCGCTACCGCGTTACGGCAGCGCTGGCAGCCTCTCGTCGGCCAACTCCAGTCTCCAGTCTGACTGGCAACAAAGAGGTGCCACCGGAAATACGTTGGCGCTGCAAGTTCATATTTTTTAATGAACTATAGCTCAAACGATTGCTCCCTAATTGCTACCTCAGAATCGACAATTGCTCCCCTTTTAAAATTATTAATTTTTGAGATATTTAATAAAAACGAAAAATTTCTAATTTTTATTGAAAAACATATTTATAATAACTCTATGCAACTCAATCCGGCATAGAACGATTGTTCCTTCATTGCTCCTTATTGCTCCATCATAATTTTAATGATTTATTGCATTTTTATTGAAAAATTAACAAATTAATCATTTCACAAGTAACGCCGCCGCCGCCACTATCGGCCGCCTATTGTAACTATGGCTCGGCAGCCATTGGCGGAAATACTTAAACGTAATTGTAAGCCCCCTTGCACCCCTCCATGCATGTGCTTTATAATTTCGCTTTACAACTTAGCATGTACTTTATGTTGTAAAGCGAGTTCCACGTTTTCAACCACGGGGGGGTGCGAAGGGGGGGCCTACGCGAAACGAGGTGCCACATGGGTTCATGACGCGCTTTACAACTTAGCGTGTACTTTAAGGGCCAATTTCATCAACCACAGTTAGCTTAACCGACGGTTAAAGTTAGCAGGATTGACCAATAGAAAGCAGGGTGGATTCATTTCTATTGGTCAATTCTACTAACTTTAACCATCGGTTAACCCTTAAAGCGCACACCTCCGAAAAATTACGTAAAGCGCACTGGGGGTATGAGATACCCCAGTGTCTATATATAATAATAATATAATATATAATATAATATATAATTTATGTTTTCATATAAGAAATTTGTTATCGAAATATATAAGATTTTGCTATATTGATCGATAAAACACTCATCAATGTACATTCTACAATAATGTATTAAAATTAAAATAATATTAAATATATAATATATTAAATTATACTATATATTAAAATACGATAATATTAAAATTAGATATTGGATATTGGAAAATAACTTCATGATATACAGCTTTTTAGCTTGCATCAATGTAAAACAGTGCAAAAGACCGAACTTATTATTAAACTTCTTTTCTCTCATTGCGCATTATATCATATACTACGTTTATGCGAGCGTTACTTCTGTAGTAACCTTCTTCATGGTAGTAACTTACGATAATTCACTCGTTTACACAGAGTAAATTATCGCAAGTTACTAAAAAATCCCGTTTACGCGAAGGAATTATCGTTAGTTACTACAACGTAAACGTAGTAAATAGTATCAAATCGAGAAATCGTATGAATGTTTTTCTTTGTGCTACATATCGAAATAAATTAAATTTTTAGCGGCCAATTTGTGGAGGAGAAAGCGCGGCAAAACTTGTGGCGAAAAAAGCTCGATGCAAACGCAGTTTGACTCACTATAATACACTCGAACTCACTTGAACCATATCGCATTTCAGCTCTTCACTGTATGTACATACAAGATGCAACAATATGATATCCTTTCTTTCTTAATTTTATGCAGAATAATCAATGGAAATTATAAAAATTATAATGTAAACTTATCTCAATTAATAACTATACAAAATTAAAGATTAAATTTGATACATAACTTTATTGTAATTCTGTACATTTGCCTGTAGCAGGCATATCATTCTGTACTATTAGGTTTGTGTTGCAATAAATGTACGTCACGTTCAATTTCAAATTCAATAGCCTTCCTAGCATTGTACGATTGAAAGAAACGCTTGCCATGTTCGAAAGTTGCGATCATAATTGCACAGGCTGGGGCTACTTTCACCAAACGTGGCGTTAGTCCTGTGAATAAACCTTTCAATCCATTTTGATGATAGATTCTTTGTATTATAGTCCATGTAGTACTACTGCGAATAGGTTTATCTAAAAATTTATAATAAATTTTATATGATAAACTTTTATTTTAAGTGACTTAAATTCTGATATATACGAGGCGTGTCCGGAAAGTAATAAAGATACATCGCATGTAGGCCGATAGAGATATTTGTTATGCGTATTATGACTAAACTGGTGTTGACCCTTCTGTTTTCTTCTCGCGTTTGTTAAGTAGTGCTAAACAAAGTATTGTTCGAGTAACACGTCTTTGAAATAGTGGCACTGGTCTAGAATCCTGCCAAATGTGAGGTGCGTTCCGTTATACGTTTCCCCAACGCGAAAGGTGAGCGCTCAGCGAAAGTTCACAGACAAATTGTCGCTGTTTATGAGCGCTGTTTATGACGGAACGCACGGGAACGTCTCGTTTGGCCACGTTGCGATTGACCACAGCTACTCACAGCTCCCGGTGCCTGGAGTTTTTCCACTGGACCAGCCAATCAGATATTTTTATTTTAAATCAGCCAATTGACGACGTGGTCAATTGAGTCCCACTCAACGCACCTCGCATTTGGTGGGATTCTACATCGGCGCAGCTATTTCAAAGACGTGTTATTCAAACAATACTTTGTTTAGCACCTAACAAACGCGAGAAGAAAGCGGAAGGATCAAGGTCAACACCAGTTAAGTCATAATACGCATAACAAATATCCTTATCGGACTACATTCGATGTATCTTTTACTTTCCGGACATGCCTCGTACATGAGATAAATAATAAACTTTTCAGACACAACTGAATATAAGTAAAGGCCATTGCACGTAACAAAATTTTAGTCATAATCGTAAGGCCGTAAAAAAATAGACCAATCACACTCGATTATTCTTCGAGCTCGAGAAGAATAATCGACTGTGATTGGTCTATTTTCTTACGGCCTTACGATTATGACTAAAACTTTGTTACGTGCAATGGCCAGTGTGCTTAATTTTTAATCAACTTAAGGCGATTTTTGGCGTGACTCTGGTATAAGCAACCAAAGGGTACCAAACTGCATCAGAACCAATAGCAACCACCGATAGCAACTTTGGTATATGTACCAAACCATACCAAACAATCGCCAAAAATCGCCTTTAATTGATATAAGTTCTGAAAAACTATGAAACTAGTAGATAAGAAGCAAATAATTTCGTGTGTGTGTGTGTGTGTGTGTGTGTGTGTGTGTGTGTGTGCGTGCGTGTGTGCGTGCGTGTGTGCGTGCGTGCGTGCGTGCGTGCGTGCGTGCGTGCGTGTGTGATTTTATATTTACCCGAATAAATTTCTTTTTCACCCATTTCGATTTGTCTGTGTGTTTTTACCACATCAAAGGGAATAGTGAAAAATGCTGCTATCTGCAATAATATTTACATAGTATATTTTTACAGAATATATAGAATATTGTAACACAATTAATTATATTTTTAATTATAAAATACATACAGAACCAGCTATAGCTCCTGCTGCCAGATTAAAAGTAAAAGTTTGTTGTGAGCTATACGAACTATATACTTTCTTTATAGTTTCATAATTTAACCAATATATAGCGCTAAAAGGAACATCACGAAGAAGCGTTGAACTTAATCCCATCCATAAGCCAGAAATGCCACTGTATCTCACAACTGTTTTCAATGTCTGTGTTATTTCTAGAACATATAAAGCATACTTGAAATCATCAAAATTTTATATCAAGCTTTATTATATTTGATTTGATATTATATTATTAATTTATCCTACCTGCATAACTTAGTTTCTGTGATTGCATTTTTGTTCTTATCAACTCCAATGGACTCACCAATGTTGCAGCCCAGATTCGTGCTGTGCTACCAGCTAACATAGGAATCCAAAAAGGTTGTTCCATATTAGTTCCCTTCTTTTTGAACTCCCTGTTGTATGTATCCTAAAAAGATGATAATATTTTTAATACTGGATATTTTATCTAAAATTCCCAAGTATCTCATGTGTTATTAAATATATTAAAACTAAAAGAATTATAACAATAAAAATTCTAATACTTGAAATACCTTAAGATATAATCTTAACTGTTCGTATGAAACAAAGTATGCGACAGTTGCAGGTACAGCTAGAACAAGAGTAGGACTCAAACCACTCCATAATGATACCACACCTTCTGTTTTACTTATTTTTAGTAAAGCATCCTGAAGACAAATAAAAATTAATAAAAATAACAGACATTAACATATTATACTAAGGGTTATTTTTATATTACTTTTATATAGGTATTGTATTATGACATCATATCTCATTGTATATTCATTATGATATCAGAAACGAATAATATGAAGCTTTTTCTTATATTTTTCGTTAAAATAAATTACTTTTTTGTACATACATGTGAAAATATAGATTAAAATATATCAAACTTTTTTTTCTCTGTTTAAGTAAACATTTGTAATTTAATCAGCATGTATTCTTTACTTTCAACAGAATTAAATCTTACATCTTATCAACGTTTATAGTTATCTTAATATCCATGCCAGAAAAATTTTTGATACACCTTATCAATCCATATTAAAAAATTATAGAAATGTTAATTTGGTTTAATATGTAATATGAGAAAAAAATTTGTATGATTTTAGATTTCAAATATCATAACTTAATATGAAAATAGAAATCTTAAATTGTGTCATAATTATATAGTTATCACGTACAACTGTCCCATTAAATTTTCCATTTCTTCTCATCCATTCAGGCATTTTACCATTGACACAAGGACACAAATGATCCATTAAACCATTGCAATATAAAAAACATTTATTTGAAAGCATTGCTTTCTGCTGTGTTTGAAGACGTATTTTTACTACGTCCAACGGAGTCACTAAAAATATCAGAAAAATATAAATATTCAAAATTTGATTTACAAAAGAAATGATTGCATAACCAATCGAGAAATTAAAACAAAAATGTCACTTTTAAATAAAAACTAAAAGATGTATATTTCATTTCAAAGGGATATTTTATATGATAGACAACATAAAATGCAATCTAACGATTTTCATAAGCTAACGATTTCCAAATAACATAACCTTTTGAAAATAAAGATAATACCCTTTTTAAGTATTAATTGTTTTATACAGAACCTATTTATATAAAAAATAATAAGCATTTTTATAAAATTATATAAATATATCACTGAGAAAACAAAAGCCCTAAATTATATAATTATCCAGTTATCATGTAGTATCGTTTGCGCACAAACTTACCAAATATTGATGTAATGAATGCACCAGTACAAGAAGCCACGATTTGTTGATATGGTCTAATACGAAATCTTGGATCGTCCACGTCAACGTTCGACAATACGGTGTCTAATTTATTCATCATAAGAAGTGGCTTCACTTCAATCAATTAACATACAAAGCTTTCCGGTGGAAACTCCAAAAACCAAATCATCGGCAATATCGGCATGATATGTTGCAAGAACAAACAGACGATACAGTCAGACATATATGCCCGATCTACAGCTGTAGTAAAGCCCCGGACACACGAATCGACTGAAGACGTAAGACGTAAATCGTAAGGAAATCCACTAATCAGAGTCGACTATTCCCCTCTTCTTCCCTCTTAAAGAGGGAATAAAGGCCTTCACACATAAAATGTCGTAAGGACGTAAAACGTAGGCGTAAGAAAATCGATCAATCCCAATCAAGTATTTCCCCCTACTGTGGTTACGAACAGCACAATATTTGATTGGGATTGGTCGATTTTCTTACGCTTACGTTTTACGTTCTTACGCGATTTTATGTGTGAAGGCCTTAACATAGACCTAGGATAAGTGCCAAAGCACATTCATAATCAGATCTTATTTCAAGACCGTCTTAAGTAATATCTTAAGATGCTAATACGGCTCTGTGATTGGTTAATGACATCTTAAGATTGTACTTAAGATGGTCTTAAATATAAGAACCGACTATGAATACCGGCCATAGCAAAGGCGTAGCGATATACGACGGTCGTAGTCCTCGACCTGACAAATCAGGATACGCCAAAGCTTGTGCGTTACTTACGTCCACGACTACGACTGTCATATGTGCTTTGGCCCTAATTAAAGGTGGAAGCACATAAAATTGCAGGAGCCATGAGCACGAATGCAGAAGCCATATGCGCATGCGCTATGGTGTCTGCATACTGCCTATGACTTCTGAATTTTCAATCTACATAAAAATACATAGCTACGATTCCCTGCGAGTGTTCCTGGCGATGATAACCCAATTGGATCTCGAACTGATTCAATTCGACGTGAAGACGGCGTTCTTGCACGGAGAAGTGAAGGAAGAACTCTATCTAAAGATACCCGAAGGACTCTAGAGGTCGACGACGACATAAGTGCTGTGATGTGTCGCTTAAATAAATCACTTTACGGTATCAAACAAGCCGCGCGATGTTGGAACGAGAAATTTACAGACTTTTTGAAAAAATTTAATCTCGTGCCGTGCGATTCGGGAAAATGTATTTATGTCGGTGAGATTAAGAATGTACGCGTATTTCTAGTAGTATTCGTGGACGATCATGGTTTGATTGCGTGCAAGTCTTATGATATTCTCCAATATATTATTAGCGAATTAGGAAAATCGTTTGAGATAACTTTAGGAGATACATCAATGTTCGTGGGTTTGCAAATAGAACGCGATCGGATTGAAAAATCAATGCGAATTCATCAGAGAGCGTATATCACGCAAATAATAGAGCGATTTGGTATGAACGACGCGAAACCGGTTTCCATACCTGCGGATCCACACGCGATGCTTGGTCCGGTAGAAAAGAATGAATCAGAGATTTTGAATATTCCGTACAGGGAAGCTGTTGGTTCATTAATGTTCTTGGCCGTAATATCAAGACCCGATATAGCGTTCGCGGTGAACGTACTTAGCCGATTTCTAAACAAACATAATCAAAGTCATTGGAATGCAGCAAAACGCGTTTTTAAATATTTGATAGGGACCGCGGAGCTCGGAATAATGTATAAAAGCGGTGGGAATGACTTCATATTAGAAGGATATTCGGACGCGGATTTTGCAGGCGATATAGAGACGCGGCGCTCGACAACCGGTTATGTGTTTATGCTTGCGAACGGTCCGGTAACTTGGACATCCCAAAGACAGAAATCTGTAACTTTAAGCACGACCGAGGCTGAATATGTTGCGGCCGCAGCGGCGGCAAAAGAAGCTATATGGCTTAGGAAACTTATGAACGATATCGGATGTCAATGTGAGAAAGCTACGATTATTCACGTAGATAATCAATCTGCAATTTAGTTGGTAAAGAATCCGGTCTATCACAAAAGAACTAAACATATTGACATCCGCTATCATTTTCTACGCGAAAAAGTAGAGGAGAACGAGTTAAAAGTATGTTACATTCCTAGTAATCTGCAACGAGCGGATATTTATACAAAAGCCGTCCCAAGAGAGCGTTTTAAAGATTTATGTGCTATGTTAAATCTAACAAATACCTAGATGCGTGAAGCACTTAAGGTGGTATGTCCATATATAACCTATGAAAACAGATCGATGCAGTTTTTTCAGTAAAAGTAATTAAGCAACTGACGAATCTTCATGCTAAATTTGAAATGGATTGACCGTGTAGTTTCCGAGATATTATTGTCTAAAAATATGCTTTTTTCCCTATCTTAAGCATTGCGTTTATGGCGGACGACGCGTGAGAGACCGTAATTTTGAGATAAATTGATGGTAGTAAATTATAGAAAAGACAGATCAGGTTGAAAATTAGAATAAAAACAGAGGAGTGTCTTCCGAATCATATGGTACCAAAGCCAACAATCTCAACCGTATAGAATGTTCACAAAATTAGTTAAAAGACATCGATTTCAGTCCATTCCTCACTGTGATCACAAACCTTCGGATATGTGGCAACGTCGCGCTTTGAATTCATAACGCGAGTTGCATAGGTTAAAACGCGGTTGTTCGTTCATGATATAAAAGTAAATGTTGCACTTAAATAAAATTAACCTCTAAGTTTATTGCTCCGAACGATACACGTGCAACCATTTGTTTACATGAATGTTGCGACGTTGCCACATCTGAAGCTCTTCTGTACTACGCTAAGAAAATTGGACTATTTTCATTCGCCTCTTTTTTATTATTGATTATTTATTCGATTTGTGATATACAATCATTTTGAGAAATTCATTAATGAATTTAGTCGACTATGAAAGTGTATGAAATTAGAAGTTTTAAAATGAGGTTTATTTTGACTCACATAGTCGCGAATAAACCACCTTAAGCGGTGGGAATGTTGGATTGTCACCGTGAAATGACCTCACGCCGTTATTATTATAGAGGCAACAGCGACCGTGCATGCGTTAGCGTTTTGTTTTTCTTTTTTCCCCCGGCTCGCCTCGCCTCTCTCGTCAGTCGCGCACGCCGCAGTAAGCAGCACGTCGTTGTACAAGCAGTTACTCATGTTCAGTTCGACAAAAGTCTAAGTTCGAATTTACGTTTTTGTACTGTTCGAAATATATTCCAGTATATCTTTTACTTGCTCAATCTTATTCGCGAGGTTCCCGAAACCACACGATCCTGCTAAATAATCAACAGATATAATCAAGGAACCGGGAAGATCATTTGCCGCGTGTCTGGTACATTTGGAAAGGCCGGATGGGCACTACCATCGATGGATATAGAGCATCTGTGGACGGTGTCAAGTGGTTCGCGTATTTCTTCTTGGAGGGTCAAGTGTGCCCTAAGCTGAAACGTCGATTTATTCAGTCGCTGCTGACGATACCTGGGAACATCACCAAGTCATGGACCAGGTAAATCGTTATTCTATCTCCTTTCGATTTCACGTTGATTCATCGAATAGATTACATCAATTCAGTACGATTTTTTCAGGTTGATACCACGCACTCAAGCATAAGTACATACATAGTACAAACGCTGCAGTCGCAGGGAGTCGTGTCCAAATACAAACTGCTAGAAATTTGGGGTTCTTATGAACAATGTGAGATTTTAATTTATAAAATAATATTTAGATATTATCATAGACATCTATACAATACTAGACCGCTGACAGGCATCTCGGCCGTGATGCTTGCCGCCATGTTGATTTTAGTCAAGATATGCTATACTACAGATTATATACAAGTGGTTTTATACAAGATTTCTATACAATAGTCTGGCATATACAGAATGTCCAAAAGAAAGGGTTTAATACTACAGGAGTAGTGGTTCGATTTCGGCATTCAAGTACGCTATACATATGTTGAAGGCATGACTTACAAACTTATTGATAACATGTACCAATATTTAACACAAAAACATTCGCCTGCTTCGTTATGTACTGTAATAACGAATGTAGATAAACGCACATCATGAGCAACTGAACACCCGGTAGTGACTTATTGTTAATTCAATATGGCCGCACCCTTCACTAACACTTGCACCTTGCACTCGCATCAGCTTTTCGGCAGTGCGTCCATAGATTTTAATGGTCTAGTATAAAAGTCTGTGGATATTATATATTTATAATTTTAGTTCTGTTGTCAGCTTACCAGAAGTGGCTGCCGGAATCCGCGCACGCAGAAGTGGCACAGATATGACGGCACACAGTGGCTGCCTTTGTAATTAAGAATAAAACATTAGGATTGTAATTATACACTCTTTTAGATAATTAAATTATTTTATATATAAAAAAAAATAGAAATGCATCAGTTTTAGCCTTCCAGCAAAGGGTCGATTGTGTATCTTGAAATAATGAGGTAAAAATTACAAAAGTGAGAAAATTCATTAGCGTATCTACGATTTTATTTATCAAAATCTAATAAAATCTGTTAACTTTTGTCATTTTCACCTCGTTTCAAGATACACAACCGACCTCCACTACATTTTCTTGACGCTGCCGCTGGTTTCTAGCGTCAATCAAATCGCACCTTTAAGGTAGTTGTATCGCGACAGTGTTAGTCAAAAATAATGGTCACACTGCATACGATAATGTACGGAAAACTCTACTTATCTATGTAAAACTTTTGACTAAACTGTACCGTTTTCAACCAATCCTGTATGGTCTTACCAATCTGGCAACACTGTATGCTCGCGACTCGCGTCTACCATTGAGGTTAGCTCGCGATGCTCGCGTTATTGAGATTATTGAGGTTATGCTATTGAGGTTATTTTGAATTAGAAGAAATATAAGCGAAAATGTCTGTTGTACGTTACAAAGGAAGATTAATGAAAGAAAAAGTATTGAAGAAAAGACTTAAAGCTTTAGCGGCAATGCAGTGTTGCCAGATCTTTACAGGTTAGGTGTCGTATGCGTCCACCGCTATAAGAAATTGTGTACTTCGCGTAACAATTGCTTCAAAACTAGATAGACAAGGGTCTTGTACTTTTGTAAGAATATTTTTACAAGTCTCTTTTGTTATCTCTTTGTTTTTCATCAAAATCGTATGAGTAGTTTGATCGCTACAATTACAAACGTGATATGGGAAGCCGTTTTCGTCCTACGATACATGTAAAAAGTGCTAAGTTTGACTTCCATTATTTCAACTTTGGTATAGTCAATATTTTTCTACTTGCACGTGTGTGTAGAGCGTGTTTACATTAATATATATGCTGTTCAAATTTTAAAAGATTCCTATGAAAATGGGTTTTGCGATACAACTACCTTAATGGCCTAGTTTACACCGATCACTTGATACGCGTATTAAATAGTAAATAACTAGTAAATAAGTCTGATTATTGGCTGATCAGTTCAAATATACTATTTGATACGCGTATCAAGAGATCGGTGTAAACTAGGCCAATGGCACCCACAGAATCGACCTCAACAAAGTTAGCCCCCCCAAGTGGATTATTGATACATTTTTTTTTACCAATCGTTTGGTGGTTGATTGGTAGTATTTGGTACCGTATTCAAAACGTTCGGTATAGTTTCTCGTTTTTCTAGGAAATCAAAAACAAATTTTTGATCTTCTTTTAGCCCCCCCACTTTGACTGTGGTAGTTTTTTTTTTTTTTTAATCGATTGGCGATTGATTGGCAATGTTTGGTACCGCATTAAAAACTTTTGGTGGTTGCGCGTTTCTTTAGAAAATCGAAAAAACAAATTTTTTATCTTCTCTTAGCCCCCCCACTTTGACTGTGGTAATTTTTTTTTTTTTAATCGATTGGCAATGTTTGGTACCGCATTGAAACCTTGCGTTTAAAAAAAAAAGAATTAATTGTCAACAAATTTTTAACCTTCTTTAGCGCCTACACTTTGACTGTTTGGAATTTTAAATTCTTTTTTTACGAATCGTTTAGTGGTTGATTGGTAATGTTAAGAGCTCCGGTAACTTAGCCGGTCAACTTCGACTTTATTAATTTTCATATTTTTTTATCGTTTGTTGGTCGTTTGTTGGTGATTGTTGGCTTAATTACAACGTTTGTTGGTTCTTAATTTTTTTTTAAATTTAAAAAGAAAAATTAGCATTAAGTTAGCCGGAAAAATTTTATTTTTAATTTCAAAAAAGCCTAATCGATGCGTAATCGTATGCTGATGATTGTTGGTCTAATTTTAGCGTTTGTTGGTTTATTATTAGTCTTAAAAACGAAAAAAAACGAAAAATTATCTCAAATATTAAAGTAATCGAAGATTGGTTTATTTGCCTACGACTTAAGCTTTATTTCTATCAATTTAAGGCTAACATCTATAAAACTGCCATATGAATACGGACCTTAACATCGGCAGAAAATCGCGAAAAGATCAAGAAACATGGTGTATAAGTTTATAAGTTCTACTTTTAAACATAAAATTGTGCTTAAAATGGATTAATTATGAATTTATCATTTTCTTCCCATGAACTCTTCATTCAAGACGCCTAATTGTCAAAGTACGTATAAAATAAATGTCAAACTTACCATATGTGCTAAAAAAATGATAGAATAAAGTATATCATACATACCTAAATGTGATCACTTAAAAACATGATACAGTGTTTCATGATATGCGCATTATGTTTGCGTTTAAAGAACTGAAATTTAAATAAGTTGTATTTTTATAAATAAAGATTATTTATGTGATCATTAAGAATATATATTATTTTATAAGAATATAAGCTTCAACCTGATTGAATTTACATAAAATTGAAGAGAATTCTCGTATTCATACGTGAATATACGTTTCCTAGTAGAATTTTCTTGAAAAAAAACCTACTTCTCCAATGTATGCTTCCGTTTCTCACTTGTGGAAAGTGTTTTACTGTAAAAATTATAGATTTGTTTGAAGTAACAAAACGTCATTTTTTTTTAAGAACCTTATTATTTCATACAATTTTCACATAGATCCTAATGTTCATGTCTTTTACAATAAATAAGTACTATATGTATCTCAGGTCTATATATTCCACTTCTTAGCAAGAACTATTCTTACAAATTATCTGCCAATCTTCGATTACTTTAATATGTGAGATAATTTTTCGTTTTTTTTCGTTTTTAAGACTAATAATAAACCAACAAACGCTAAAATTAAACCAACAATCATCAGCAAACGATTACGCATCGATTAGGCTTTTTTGAAATTAAAAATAAAATTTTTCCGGCTAACTTAATGCTAATTTTTTTTTTCAAATTTAAAAAAAAATTAAGAACCAACAAACGTTGTAATTAGGCCAACAATCACCAACAAACGACCAACAAACGATAAAAAAATATGAAAATTAATAAAGTCGAAGTTGACCGGCTAAGTTACCGGAGCTAATGTTAAGAGCTGTAAGTTATTGAAAATTTTATTTTAACATTTCAGTTATGTATAGTGACGATTGCACAGTATCACGCACTAGGCTCTGGGGTCACATGCGCATGCTCTAGGGCTTAAGCGGGGCGCACATACTTCTGCACAACGCATAATGCGTAAGCATAAGAAAATTGATTGGTCTATTTCCTTATGCACATGCATAAGGACCAATCAATTCTCTCATGCTTATGTTTATGCGCTATGCAGGTTTGTCTGGATTGACCTTAAAGGCCATCGCACACAAAATTGCATAGCCATTGCAGTAGCCATGAGCACGAATGCAGAAGCCATATGCGCATGCGCTATGGTATCTGCATTCAGCCCATGGCTTCTGAATTTTCAATCTACATAAAAATACATAAGCATAGTTTATGTAGATTGAAAATTCAGAAGCCACAGCCATGGGCAGAATACAGGCAGATACCATAGCGCATGCGCATATGGCTTCTGCGTTTTGCTCACGGCTCCTGCAATTTTATGTGCTTCCACCTTAAAGCGAGGAACACACACTTCTGCACAACGCATAATGCGTAAGCATAAGAAAATTGATTGGTCCATACACATGTGCATAAGGAAATAGACCAATCAATTTTCTTATGCTTACGCATTATGCGTTGTGCAGAAGTGTGTGCGCCCCGCTTAAGCCCTAGAGCATGCGCATGTGACCCCAGAGCCTAGTGCGTGTCTACATACGTATGCGCTCCTGAATGCCCACAATGTGTGCAATCGTCACTATACATAACTGGAATGTTAAAATAAAATTTTCAATAACTTACAGCTCTTAACATTACCAATCAACCACTAAACAATTGGTAAAAAAAGAATTTAAAATTCCCAACAGTCAAAGTGTAGGCGCTAAAAAAGGTTAAAAATTTGTTGACATTTAATTCTTTCTTTTTAAAACTCGAAACTACCAAAAGGTTTCAATGCGGTACCAAACATTGCCAATCAATCGCCAATCGATAAAAAAAAAAAAAAAATTACCACAGTCAAAGTGGGGGGGCTAAGAGAAGATCAAAAATTTGTTTTTTCGATTTTCTAAAGAAACGCGCAACCACCAAAAGTTTTTAAGGTGATCCTAAAGCCGTGATTCTAGCCGGTTTTTTTCGGTTTTTTTCTTAGCACTAATTTTTTCATTGGCTTTATAGAAATGCAAAATTCTTGTCTAGAATTAAAGTACGCATCAAAATCTAGGTCATGGTGCTCGAATTTATATCAAAAACAAAAAAAAATTAATATTTTTTGTTATACGTGACGACCACCACATATAAATTCGACCACCATGACCTAGATTTTGATGCGTACTTTAATTCTAGACAAGAATTTTGCATTTCTATAAAGCCATCAATTAAAAGATTAGTGCTAAAATCGCCAATCGATTAAAAAAAAAAAAACTACCACAGTCAAAGTGGGGGGGCTAAAAGAAGATCAAAAATTTGTTTTTGATTTCCTAGAAAAACGAGAAACTACTGAACGTTTTGAATACGGTACCAAATACTACCAATCAACCACCAAACGATTGGTAAAAAAAAATATATCAATAATCCACTTGGGGGGGCTAATTTTGTTGAGGTACAGAATCAACCCCCTCGTCCCAAGATACAGAATCGACAGTCTGTTCCTATTGCCTGTTGCTTGGCAATGAGGTTCCTCACTAACTTTTGCTCCCGCACAGGGGAGTCACTGTGCTTGGTAGCTAAAGGCCTTCACACATAAAATGTCGTAAGGACGTAAAACGTAGGCGTAAGAAAATCGATCAATCCCAATCAAGTATTTCCCCCTACTGTGGTTACGGACAGCACAATACTTGATTGGGATTGGTCGATTTTCTTACGCTTACGTTTTACGTTCTTACGCGATTTTATGTGTGAAGGCCTTAACGGCGCAAATTTCAAAGCAGCGAAAGAATAAATAATGAGTGGCGAAAAATACGCAAAGTGGCCTGTGGAAAAATTAAAAAAAGAGCTTCGTTCTCGGGGAGCAAAAGTAACGGGGGAAAAGAAGGATTTACAAGATCGGTAAAATAGATCGTCAATATAGGTTAGGTTATTATGTCTAATATACTCTTTACCCGGCGAACCAAATTGTAACAGAGTTATTTCAGTTAATGAATGCGAACAAACATTATCGATTAACATACAGTCATAATATTTTTATTATAATACTGATTTTACCCATATGTTAACAATTGGTGTTTGAAACTCGCGCGGAATACTACCAATTTTGATATGCTGCTGCACTCTATGCTAGCTTTCCTCATCCTGGCATTGTGCATCTATACGCTAGATGCGTACCGCAGGGGGGCGACGAAAAGATCCAAAAAGTGTAGAATTGTGCCGCCCAGATAGCGCTTTCGTCGCCCCCCCCCCTGCGGTACGCATCTAGCGTATTGCCTGTGTCACTACTGTCACTGTTTATTCTGCATTTATACACGATTTCTGATTTCTATTTCCTGTTCCTATTGCCCACGCTATTGCCTGTTACCTGGCATTGTGCAAGGGGCTTAACAGTTGTTGATGATGATAATAATACGTTCGCTATATAAGAAAAAGGTGGTACAAAACTAAATATCATGAAGAAGAAGCAATTTGATGAGTTTTTGGGAGGGTTCCAGTCGCTCCCTCATGAGGTGTCTATTATGAACTTTATCTCTTCACGAGCCTATGAAATTTCTGCGATGACATCTTCGATAGGTATATAGATAAATAATTTTAGAATGCTTCCAAGTTTTTGAAAATAAGCTTTTTTCATATAAACAGCTGTTAACATACAAAAGTAAAATTTTATTTTTTAGAATAATTTTTAAGTGTAATTTACTTTTTAATTAAATTTATCTTAATTTAAGGTAAAAATTATTAGAATATCTAAGAAAAAAAATATAAGTCTCATCCAATTTCTATAAAGATTATTTCAAAATGTAAAAAATTCCCTAACATTTTATCAAACATTTAGGAAATATCGATCACTATTGAAACAAATTACACGTTTATGAAATGAAAATAAATTACATAATTAGATACTTTTCAACTTTATAATTAGATTTTTTTTATAAATATAAATAATGTCACAGTCTGTGACTCTGTTATCTCTGGATGATTCTAATCTATTGTTATGTTAAATATTTATAATTATTATGTGATATTCTTACAGAAAATCCTAAACAAACCAAGTTAATATTTCAAAAGCTGCCTGTATATATGCGTAGACGTGTCATGTCTCATAATGTCAAAAGATTGCCACGTAGATTGCGAGAGGCACATTTGGCACAAATGGCAAAATCAGGAAATGGCAAAGATTTACCATCAATAAACAAGCGACTATCTCGAAAGTATCGTAGAAGACCACACAATTTACTTTCTGAATACAGTTGCAGACAACGTAATAAAATCTGGTTAGACACACACATCTGGCACGCAAAACGTTTTCACATGATTGACAAATGGAGATATAGAATTGCGAGTCATTCAAACGACAAGTGTTTTAAAGCTAATTATCGATCTGCCGCAAAATATTGCCTTCTACAAGATATTTCTTACTACACTTGCATTGAGATAACAGGGGAGGAAAACTTATTAAAGACAACTTTAAGAGCGCATTGTAATCCATCTAAGTTAACTTTTGTAGCGAAAAAATATATTAATGGCCATGGGGAAGGTACTCTGATGTTCTTCAGGAAAGATGGTTACCCACGTTTTCCTATTGGTAATGTGACTTTTTTCTGGCGACCAAACAAATCAAATATCCAAACAGATATTAAAACTATTTGGATTTGGGTACATCCTGCTTTTTACGACGATTTTCTTAGTGAAATTATAGCAAGTTTTGAATTTAAGCAGAACAAGGCTGAGCAAGATGCAACCGATATTATCCACAATTTAAATCATTTATACACGAATGATGCAGGTTGTAAAATGATCATATTAAGAAATACATTAAATAGATTTCGACTTCATGGGACATTGACTCTAAATGTATTAACACAGGCATTAAAATTGCCGTCCTTAAATAAATTAAATCTTTGCTCGGATTTCACTGTTCTAAAAGATGACGATAGCTCGTTAAGCAGCAAAACGATAGATATGAGTAAAATATCAGTAGACAACAATGTTCTGCAGCCTACGGAAGAGATGGCAATTGATGAAATAAATGAAGAAAATACTACAATTTCCAAATATTTGAATATAGAACTTAGTAAAAAGACATGGTATATTAGTTACTATAAAAAACAAGAAAATATGGAGGCTTTCAAGGTGCAAGAACAATTGTGGCAAATATTCAAGTCTTTGGAATCGCCAAATCACTTGCCAACAAATATGATTATTGGAGTAACTGTTTTAGATCCACGCTTCTACTTACCTGAGAAAAGAACAAAATGTAATACTGAAGTAACAGAAACATTTTCTCGATCAATTCCTATTGATCGGCCAATAACTAATTCCAACTGTTCTCCTATTTGGGATTCAGAAATACGCCATATTGTAAGCAGTTCTTGCATGCCCATAAGCATTATAAATAAGCTTAGAAGTGAATGTCTTGTACCTGGTGTATCAAATGACCAATATTATAATGAGGATATTATGGCAAAAATACCTATACTTCTTATTCAGAAATCTGGAACTATTACAGGTATGTAATATGTACAATTTTGAATATATTATTATTAGTAATATACGTAAGATAAACTATTTTCATATATTACCGAAGTTATTTTACCAGTATTTTTCATTTTAGAGAAAAATATTTAAAATAAAAATTTCGTAATTTTAGGAAATACAATATGTGTAATAAATTTTTATTCCACACATTTTTCGTGAGATATCAATGTTATCTTTTTTGTTTTAATTATTCTATAATTAATACCCTTTTTGTTTTAATTATTTTATAATTTTAAGTAAAGTCATAATGAAATTAATAGTTTATTATGGAATATTTTGTATTTTATTCAAATATATTTTAACATCAATTATGTAACATATTGTATCGTAAAACATTTTTTAATAACCCAACTTTTAACATTTTTATATACAGAATAATGAGCTGACTGTATCAATATAATACAAACACAATATCAATAGAATACAAACCAAATCAGAAAATTTTACCTTGCCAGTAAATAATTAACAATAACGATTTTTTATTTGACCTAATTGGCTACCTTTATTAATTATAATTGTCACGATGTTTCGGCCAAAGGTTTCGGTCTTTCTCAATCGATGTAACTTGCCAATATACAGTGTGATTCAGAAGTACTTGTACAAACTTTGGGGATGAGTTCTCTATACGTAAACAAGAAAAAAATGTCGTATATATATGTCCGGTAATGCTTGTGATTTATGAGTTATAATTGAAAGATTACATTCGACAAAAATTGACAAAATACAATTACAATAACACATGATCAACGTAATGTATCTTCAATTTATTTATCTATTTATAATTCGTAACAAATACTTAAAATGTCCTCTACCTGCTTCAATGCATACATGGACACATTGGATCATGATCTGTCGTACCCTTTTAAAAATCCCATGATGGTTGCGGATGATTTCGTAGGTAAGTATTTGTGATGCGTTAATGAAGCGTCTCTTCATTTGTAATTTCAGTTGAATAAACTAGGGCTTTTAAGTGTCCCCACAGATAAAAATCTAATGGATTTAGGTTAGGCAAACGTGCGTGCCTGAAATGTAATCTTTCGATTGTAATTCATATATAAGATATTTCCAGACATATGTATATATGACTTTCCTTTTTTGTTTATGTATGGAGAACTGACTCCCAAAGTTTGTACAAGTTTCTGAATCACCCTGTATACTATATATCATAAGTTACATTGATTGAAAAGGATTAAAACCCATGGTCGAAACGTCGTAACAATTATAATTAATAAAAATATCCAGTTAAGTTAAATAAAAAGATCATTATTGCAAACACAATTGCACAAATATGTGATTTGTAATTATATACTTGTTTTAATGCAATTAACAATTATACATTCTCTTCACATCAATCTCTTCATATCGTTGATTTATTTCATTAGTTTGTATATTAAAGTATATCAAGATAAAGTTTGTCGTAAAATGAATATTTACGAAATATTTTATATTTTATTTTAACAAAGTATAAAATTATTTTATAAGCTGTTAATTTTTTGTATAATTTTACTACAGAACGTTTTAATAATTATTTTATAAAATAATTAGAAGAATTGAATTACAATTATAAAAAATTATATGATTTCATTAAAAAATATATAAATACTCATGTTTTCTAAGAAATGCTATATAAAATTTGTTATATGTACATTATATTTTCCTCCTAAAACTATGAAACTTCTTTAAAAACCTTTTTAAAATAAAAAACAACTAAAAAAAATTAGAACTATACATTAAAAAAGCTTATTTTACATAGATATCTATGACATTTTTATTTTATTTTTTTCTTTGATTATGATTTATAATTAAGAACACAATGTATGTTGACAGGTTTTGGTTCTGGAATAGATGTTATTGTACCAGCCAAATGGGCAATGCCGTTTTGGCTTGCATTCTTAATGCAATGTTCAAGAGTAGGTGGGCTTCAAGAATCAAAATCGATAGCTTTTGAAAGTTTGAATCTAGATACACCCGATATTAACGATCCTGATAGTCCTGCGTATACGAGAGAGGCATTGATTACAAAAGAGGAATTGACTAAAAAATATTTCCGTTATCCACCAAATAGAAGAGTTAATTTTGTCAAGCTCGGAATTTCTAGTCCTTTCTTTTGCGACTGGAAAAATTTGACGAAAGACTGGTCGGGCAACGAAGACTTTTATGTTCTAAGGAATCGCGAGCTCTTGTTACTTTTACAAGCAGATATTTGTCCTGCCAAAAGTAGAAATTCAAAATTACTTATCGAAAATACGCAATCTAATATTCCAGATTTAAATGATTATAAAAATTGCCTGATACGCGTTCAAATATCTATGGTGGGAAAAGGATCGCCAAAAAAATTCGCAATCATATGTATGCCGACATTCGAAGATTTGAAGATGTTTGAAAACAATAAGAAATGGCTTGGGCCTGTAGAAAAATGTCACAGTGATTCGAACGAAAAAATTCGTAAAACATTACGAAAGAATCATTTAATACTATTAAAACGATTAAGGCGACAAAGAGTTCGATGGAATCGAGCGTCAAAAAATAATGCGTTGAAGTTACTGAAAGAATCTACTGGAAAGTTGAACGAAGATAAACGTACAACAGTCTTATCTCACTGTAAAATTATATCTGATCAATCGGTAAAAATGTCAGAATTGTATCTTTCAAAATGTACAGAAGTTCGTCATTCTTGCGATAGAGAAGTTATGGGATATATAACATTAGGGAACTTTTCGTTCAGCCAAGCAAAGAGTATCGGCATCGGATATATCGCATTGCCTTCATTACTCAGAATGATTGACGAAAAATCTAACACCGTTCTTATCAGAAATATTCAAACGCGACAATACAGATTAGCAGAATTAAATATATTAGATGTTTGATATATTGTATTGTATATTTTACTGTATAATGTGTAAAAAAACGATACGTGTGTATTTTTTTATTATTGTGTTTCTTATGAAATCCATGAAATATATTTGAATAAAATGTGTTGTTTAGCACAAAGGAGGATATTTTTTATTCTTATTTTACTACTATAAATAATTTTTTGAAAGATATGTTGGACAATAATAATTACGGCTGGTCGATTCATCTTGTATTATCGGTTTTATTTAGAACTTTTATTCTACTTTTATCATTCACAGTACTTCAAAGGCATTTATGTATATTATAATAGATACAATTGATCTATAAAAAAAAACCTCATACGATACATAAATATCGCACATTGTGTAAAAAAAAGAACTCTTGTCATTAATAAATAATAACAATAAACAAAAGGTACCAATAAGTTGTATGATAGGTAGTTCCATTCATCAAGACGAGATCTAGAAGAAAAAACATTGATTACTATATTGATTAAGATATACAAAGAGTGACAAAAGAAAGCAGACATTGCAATGTTGACCTCAAAAATAATTGATATCTTTATAATATATATATACAGGGTGGCCCATTTTAAAAGATGCAGGCAAATATCTTGAAAAATATGAAACATACGGAAAAATGTTTCGTACAAAAGTTGTTTGGCTCGAAGGGGGACATAAGATGGTGCCATTGGTTTGACCTTGGATGGTCGTTTAAAGCTCACGTGAACGACACCTTTAATTTCTTAAATGGAAACCCCTATTTTTCAATGCATATTCTTGTAGCTTATGTCGAGAGCTTTCCAAAACACTATAAGAAAGTATTTTTTATTAAGTATTTTTCGAGTTATGAGGCTTGAAAGTTCTAGTATTTTGACATAAAATACAAAATATCTTGTAAAACATGAAGTTTTCGGTAATGTTACCTTAATACTTTTATGCACAGAATAATGAGACAAATCAATTGGTATGAAAAAAGGCATAGTTACTTTAAGAAAAAATATGTAATTTGCAACACGCATCTGCATACTTTTTCTTAAAAGCAACTATGGCTTTTTCGTGTGTATATATATATATATATAATATATATATATACATACATACACACACACACACACACACACACACACACACACACACACACACACACACACACACACACACACATATATATATATATATATATATCGTAGACCGTAGGCAAATTAGTTGGCTTTCGCTCGTTTATTTGTGTTTAAATGCTATTTTCCTAGGCAAATAGCATTTGCCTGAACACTTTTTAGGAAAATGGAAATAAATTTTAGGTAATTATTTAGAATAGGACTTTTTCTGAATTTTGATATTTTTTGCGACTATCTTTGTAAAAATCTTTGTTGTGACCCCGACAGTAATAATCAATCGGGGGAATTAGAAGAATATGTAACCTTTTTTTTAGCAAAAACAAGCTGAAAACCTATTTATGCTGAACATAGATATTCACTGCAGATGTATGTACGCCATGTTAAAGCAGAGAATAGTTGGTATATTGAAAAGTATGTATACAATTTTATGTTTTAGAAAGCGTAAATATGATTTTAGCCGTTGCTATTTATTAAAAAGATATTAACAAATGTACAACTGATGAGAAGTATAACAGTTTGTGTCAATACTAAAGAAAGTAATTTGTTAATATGTGTGTATATAGACACTATAGACAGTACACCTGTAGGCGTAAGACCCGCAGTAGTCCCTCTCCTGCATAAAAACTAATTTAACTCCAAGCCTATTTCGACCAAATTTTATAATTTCAAGTTTTTAGGGTAAATATTTAGTATTAGGGAGCCACCCCCAATTTCCATAATTTTGAAATATGTTGTCATGGTCATCACCTTGAGTAATGTTGTGAAGGTTTTAGTTGGGAGTCGTTGCTTATTAAAAAGTTATTAACGAAGAAAAATATAATAAATGGTATAATTCTATGATACTGTATATAGACTATGTGTTACCAACCAATTGTTGTGTTGTTGGAAAAGTGTATGCGTGGATGCAGTAAGTTTCGCCCCCCCACCTGTGGGGGGCTCTACCTTCATAAAACTAACCTAACCCAACCTAATTGTTGGCGGGTGGATCACACATACATTTTTCCACCCACAACAATTGGGTTGGAAAGTTTTTTTGGAGGTGGAGCCCCCCGCACCGGGGCCGAACCCACTGCATCCACGCATACACTTTTCCACCCACACAACATATTCTTTCGTTTCATACAAAACGTATCGAATGAGCATAATTTTACCAATATTGGAGGTGAGGAGCTGTGTAAGTTTTTCTAAACAATTACCTAACTTTTAATGAGCAACGATCCGATTAAAACCTTCGCAACATTATTATTCAAAGTAATGATATTGACAACATATTTCAAAATTATGGAAATTGGAGATGGCTCCCTAATACTAAATATTTACCGTTTTTAGAAATAGGCTTGGAGTTAGATTAGTTTTTTATGTGAGGGAATCGCAGGCGGAGCCCTCGGAGCCCTTCCTCCGCCTACATGTGTACTTACTTGAAATGCATCAATGCATATGCTTTGCTGAATACCATTTGCCTAATGCCCGTATCACACTAGGCGATTGGCGATTGCGTTTACGTTTGCGTCTACGTCTTTTGACCAATCAGAACGGAAATCGCAAATCGCAATCGCCAGCAGCTACTTTCTGATTGGTCAAGAGACGTAAACGCAAACGTAGACGCAATCGCCAATCGCTAGTGTGATACGGGCATAACAGCGGTTCAGTCAAATAGCACTTGCCTAGGAAAATAGCATTTAACTAGGAAAATAGTATTTGAACATAAAAATAAATGGGCGAAAGCCATTTGACCAGGCAGATAGCATTTGCCTAAAGGCCTAAGCAGAATGGCTGTCTTGGCAGTGTTTTATGCCTTAAGTCTTACTGTGCAGTATTGTGCGTTACATAAGACAAAGACTTAAGGCATAAAACACTGCCAAGACAGCCATTCTGCTTAGGCCCTAAGTCAAAAGTTATTTTCGTAAAATAACTATTTGTCTACGACATATACATATGTACATATTAATTGCCCCAGGCAAATATCTCGAAAAATATGAAAGATACGGAAAAACGTATCAGACAAAAGTTGTAGAATATCAAGTGAGACAGATGATATTTGTTTACGATTACCTTGAAACCGCCTCCCCTGTCAAGGTTAACTTTAAATTTTTTAATGGAAACCCGTACGTTTTTATTGCATATTCCTGTAGCTGACACCGCAACATTTTCAAGAGAGTAAATTAAAATGTGTATTAATGTCCATGGATGCGCATTCGAGTATGGACAATAAACTTTTGTTTTTCAACTTTTTTATGTCTGTGACCTTGAATGACCTTGAATGTTTATCATCATTGTGTTCATTTTGAAGTGAGCTACAATTGTAGGTGTTTAGAAATGAACAGTAGTTTTATTTAAAAAAGTGGAGGTGACCTTTATATCTTTTTGGCGGCGGCGCTATCTAGAAAAAAAAACGACCAAAATATGTCTCCCTCGAAACTATTCCACTTTTATCGGAAACATTTTTTCATACAACGCATACTTCAGATTTTAGAAGATATTGAGGTGGAAACTTTTTAAATAAACAACCTTGTATACATATATATATGTATATACAGGGTGATTCAGAAATACTTGTACAAACTTTGGGAGTAAGTTTTCCACATATAAATAAAAAAATGTCATGCACTGAGTTATAATCGAAAGATTACATTTCAGATTTGCACCTACTATGATTTCCTGACCTAAATCTATTAGATTTTCATCTGTGGAGACACTTAAAACTTAAGAACCCTAATTTATGCAATTGAAATTACAAATAAAGAGAGGTGCGCTTCACCAACGCATCATAAATGTCTGCGAAATCATCCGCAACCGTTTTTTAAAAAGTGCGACAATCCATGATCCGACAAGTCCATTTACCAGCATTGGCCTAGTTTACACCGATTTCTTGATACGCATATCGAATAGTATATTTGAGCTGATTAGCCAATAATCAAACTAATTTACCATTGAAGCAGGTGGATGCAAAACATTTGGAGCATTTGTTATGAATTATAAACAGATTGAACTGAAAATATATTACATATGGTCATGTGTCATTATAGATGTATTCTGTCAGTTTTTGTCGAATGTAATCTTTCGATTATAACTCATAAATCAGGCATTTCTGGACATATATAGGGGAGACCGGGGCTAAACCGTCAAATCAAATATCTCAGAACCTGTATATTGTGCAAACTCGCTATTATCATTGTAAACGCTGCTTATGGTACCCATGTAACCAACGGAGTATCGGCAGGTTACCTGCCGTGTTGTGATTTTTACGAGGGCAAACGTGTGTTTTTGGAAGGTGCATGAAAGTGAAATTTTCTGCGCGTGGAAATTTTGTAATATCTGCAATAATATTTGCTCTCCAAATCTCGAGGTACGTGATTATAAAGAGTAATGCATGCTGAACACGAATCCAGTGTAGTTTTTTCATTATCGTTGATGTCTAATATTTCGTGGGCGATCAAACCTGAAACTTGTGTTTGGGGTTTATCCGTCAGTAAGCACCCGGGGCCCCGGGGCTGGTCTGGCAGTTTCGTCACTGTGGCGCGCCGGGCGCACGACTTCAGCTCACGGCGATTTCAGGTTAGGTTTCCCTCGAGCGTTTTGCCGTTATTCTGTCTTCCTTTGCACGTGCGTCAGTTTGTATAGGAGGGAAATGGTACGCACGTTTCGTCGCAAAACGACTCCCGTCGACAAGGAGCAACTCAAGAAGGCAGTTCTTGTGAGAAAAGATAAAATGAGCGTTTCCGCAGCCGCAAAACAATTCGATGTCCGGAGAACCACGTTGAACGACTGGTTGAAGAAGAACAACGATGAGATAGAAAACTTGGATGACGTGGTCGTACTACATAAAGGACATATCTCGGTGAGTACTTAATAGGTGCTTTCCATTTACATCAAAACTCAGATAATTCTCACTTGTGACGTCGTTCTATCCTTTTTGGCAATTAATGAATAATAAAGACAGAATGACATCACAAGTGAGAATTATCTGAGTTTTGATGTAAATGGAAAGCAACTAATAATTATTAATTTTTAAAAGCATGCACTCTGCTCAGCAAAGTTTATATTCATGCAACGTCTTAATTTCAAATGTAGGTTATGGACTCTGAAAAGACTTTAGTGGAATACTTAGTACATTGCAACGATATGTACCTTGGGCTATCTGCGAAGGAAACCCGCGGTTTTGCCTTTGATTTAACCAAAAAATTGAATCTGAAGGTACCAGCATCGTGGGAAGCCGCTCGCATGGCCGGTGAAGATTGGCTCGAACGACATCTAATATTATCCATACGCAAACCAGAAACGACAAGTTTAGCACGTGCCACTAGTTTCAATCGAACAAATGTAGAAAGTTCTTTGCGCTGCTAAAATCTGTGTGGGATAAATATCATTTCCCAATTCACTGCATATGGAATATAGATGAGACGGGAATAACAACCGTTCAGACACCGAACAGAATCATCGGCCGAGTGAAACAAATCGAGCGAGTGACTTCTGCGGAACGAGGAAACCTCGTAACTTTGATGATGGCGGTGTCAGTGATTGGGCAATTTCTACCTCCTTTTTTTATTTTTCCTCGTAAACATTTTAAGGAATATTTTCTTAACGGCGGACCACCAGGCTGCACAGGTGCAGCGAATCCAAGTGGCTGGATGAACGTGGAGCATTTTGTCAAATTCTTACAGTTTTTCCAGTCCCATGTACATGCCTCCGTCGACGATCCAGTTTTACTGATACTCGACAATCACGAATCACATTCGTCCATCGCTGGTCTCAACTATTGTAAAGCGAATGGAATCATTGTCCTATCATCACCGCCGCATTGTTCGCATAAGCTGCAACCGCTGAAACGCACCATCTACGACCCGTTAAAGAAATGTGTAAACGCACAGTGCGATAACTGGATGACGTCGAATCCTGGTAGGACAATGACGATGTACGACATCCCCGGAATCGTGGCTAAGGCACTACCACTTGTCGTAACGTATCAAAATATTGTGTCCGGGTTTGAATGCACTGAAATTTCTCCATTCAACCCGGACATTTTCCAGGAATACGAATTTTTGACGAACAGCGTTACGGATAGGGAGTACCCTTTTACTTTTGTTGATCCCGAAAAAGTCTACCTCAACGCAACCGACTCGGACGCAGCCGATCAGAAGACAAAGTCGATCCCATGGCTTTATCCATGTCTCATTATGGTGATACATTGTGGGGGAACTTGAGCGCAACGACGCTTCAAAGTATTCCTGAAGCCGCACCGAGACAGCCGGCTCATGAAGAACGAAGAACGAGCGTCGTCCTTACTGACTCGCCTCAAATGAGAGAATTGGCGACTGAGCAGTAAAATTTTAAATGAATTTTTATATTTTTCTCTTAAAAAACAATTATTAATATATATGTATTGAAAATGCAGTGTGACGGATTAGCCCCGGAAGGGGGTGACGGTTAAACCCCGGCATTTTTGAGATTTCAATTTTTCCACCGTTGTCGTTTTTGCTCCATACCGGTTAAACAAAGTGACGTAGATAAAAATTTCCTATATTGTAGCTAAAGGTTCACTCTTTACAGTGGTATACCACATTTAACTAAAATTATTTATTTTGTTGTTAAAAATCGACACCGAAAAAAAACTGACGGTTTAGCCTCGGTCTCCCCTACAATACGAGGACTGTTCAAAAAGTTCCCGAACTTGGTCTTGGGGTTTACTTACAACTTAGGTCGGTATTCATAGTCGGATCTTATATTTAAGACCGTCTTAAGTGCGATATTAAGATGTTATGAACCAATCAACAGGGCCGTATTAGCATCTTAAGACATTACTTAAGACAGTCTTGAAATAAAATCCGACTATAAATATGGGCCACAGAGTCGTATTAGCATCTTAAGACATTATTTAAGACAGTCTTGAAATAAGATCCAACTATGAATACGGACCTTAGTCAGCCTTATCTCCTTCTGACTAAGCTGACTAAATAAGTTATAAATAAACCTCCAAAAATTATACAGACAAAGTTCGGGAACTTTTTGAATAGCCCTCGTTTATATGACATTTTTTCTTGTTTATGTGTAGAAAACTCATCTCCAAAGTTTGTACATAGAGAAACGGCATGAAAGCGGCCATCCCTTCGATCTTTCTGAAGCCGGCAGAAGTCGCATTTTCGACCTGTCCCTTGAGAAAGTCGACGTCAACTACGTCCGTTTCGCTCGATAACGGTACATGGTTCGTATGTGCTATAGTTCATGTCCGAACTACTCAGATGAAAGATAGTCCAGATGAGAATCAGATGAGATGAATAGATGAATAAATGAGACAAGGATCGAGATCATCTCGACTAGAGTTATCTTCCATCTGAGTAGTTCGGACATGAGCCACGTACCGTTACCGAGCGTAACGGGACGTATAGTTGACGTCCACTTTTTCAGAGAGTAGTATCAGAACATGACTTCCGGTTGCCGTCCAGTGACCGCCTTCAGGTTTCTCTCTGGTTTGTATAAGTATTACTGGATCACCCTGTATATATGTATATTATTAATAATAAAATGGTTTTTTTTATTGATATAAATTATATTGAAAATTAACAATCCAGCAAAACAAGAAAAATAATTTTTATAATATATATCATAAACTTACTTATAATGCATTGAAGTCAGTCAATTTTTACCAATAGCCGTAACCTGGTCCGTAACTGTAATGGTGGTAATGAGGATAGTAATTATGATAATGGGGATGGTTATGGTAATGATAATGGTAGTTGGGATAACTGTGGGAATATCCGTATCCGCCGTATCCACCATATCCACCATATCCGCCATATCCACCATGTCCGCCATATCCGCCATATCCACCATATCCGCCATGTCCGCCATATCCACCATATCCGCCATATCCACCATATCCGCCAGCAAGGCTAAGGAAAAGTTTACGACATTTAATCGAGAATCTTTGACATTTTCATTCTAATAACTTCAGCGGACATTCGGTATGGTTCGACAAACTTATGAAATCCGCGGCGATTAACATCGTGAAAATTGAATTAATAGCAATGATGGACTTTCGACGAATCTTTCTGACAATAAAAATGTGTGAAATTTTTGTATGCGTTAATTGATGTTAATTTAGTTCGCGCAAACGGATAATTAACTGAATATCTGAAAGTTGATGTCGCAAACTAAATCGACAAGAACACGCAGACTCTTACAAATTATTATATTACGAATTTAATGAGCGAGAAACGCGTGTACTTCTTTTTATGTCACACGTGCATGGAAAATGGCCCATTACGCACGCGACGCGTGCGTGATAGACCACTTTCCACGCACTTGCAACATAAAATAGGGTGTGTAACATGTGTGTTAAGTTAAAAATTGGACGTGCGGAGTGGACGCACGAGCCGGAGGCTTCCATCTTACAGCACTTATTGTTACACAAATAACTATTATGGCCGGTATTCATAATCAGATCTTATTTCAAGACCGTCTTAAGTAATATCTTAAGATGCTAATACGGCTCTGTGATTGGTTAATGACATCTTAAAATTGTACTTAAGATGGTCTTAAATATAAGAACCGACTATGAATACCGGCCTATATCACACGTGCGTGGAAAGTGGCCCATTCCGCGCGCCATCTGTGCGACAAATAGCCAATTTCCCACGCGAGAAATTTCCCACTCGAACCCGTGCGGGTTGGTTACACAAATAACTATTTTCTACTCATGTACATACTTACGTAAAAATAAACTATACTTATTAATTTCGGTAATTATTTACAATAGGGCCTTTTCCGAATTTTAATATTTTCTTGCGGCTCTCGTGGTAAAAATTTTTGTTGTAACTCCGACAATGATAATCAATCGGAGGAGCCCGAAAAATATGTACCCTACCAATTTTTTTACCAATTTATTTTTAACCTATTTTTAAACCTATTTTTTCCGACATGCCTGAACACACACACACACACACGCGGGGGGGGAGATGCAAGGGGAGCCTTCGGCTGCCCCTCCCGCACCCACCTCCGCCGATAGGCAGCGTGGACGTTGCTTTGCAAAAGGGGATCCTATAGCGAAGGCCGAACTTCCTCGACGTCGGTAATGTCAACATTTCTAATCCTGTTTTCTATGTTATATATCTATGTCTGTCCTTGTCTAACCAGAGGCATCTGTCTTTGTTCGATTGCTGCGCCATCTCTCGCTACACGCAATACTGCTTATTCTGTCAACCTAAATGTGCTTTTGCTTAATAAAACTTCATTTTACGGAATCTTTTTTTCTAGACGTTGAATCTTAGTTTTATTTACACGATATTGTTCCTACCCATGTTGTCCCTACGTCGCCTTGGTGTCATTATATATATATAAACTGCAGTAATTTTGTTATTGTCATCAGATGACAGTTGTATGTGCCCAAATTAGTAAAATTTTTAATTTTTTTTCGTTCCCGATATGAAATCGTACAACGCGATGTAGATTTTTGTGCGTACTTTAATTCTAGACCAAAAACTTGCAATTCTGTAAAGCCAATTCAAAAATTCCTTAAAATGAAAAAATGTCGGTAACTACCGCCACTATAGGATCCCCTTAAAGTACATGCTAAGCAATGCTAAGGTAAGAGTGCGGTCCGATTCACGCTCACAGCGCTGAAAGCATCGCTCTTTACAACGCTGTGAGCGTGAATTCGGACCGCAGCCTTTAACATGTTAAGTTGTAAAGCGAAGTCCACGCTGCCTACCAGCGGAGGTGGGTACGGGAGGGGGGCCGAAGACTTCCCCTTGTACCCCGCGCGCGCGCGCGCGCGTGTGTGTATGTATATCTCCGAAGTTATTTGAGTCCCTTATATATATATATATATATATATATATATATATATTTGGTTTATTTTTAAATATGTTGTTGGGGGAGTCTTCCCGAATCATTAATATATATATATATATATATATATATATATATATATATATATATATATATATGTATGAAATGATTCGGGAAGCTCCCCCAACTTAAAATAAACTAAATCGGAGAGAGGGCCCCTTCTATGCATAAATACCAAAGAAAATTAAACGTTTGCGTGGAAAATTGAACAATACTTAAAAAAAAATAGATTAAAAAATAGGTAGGGTGCATATTTTTTGGGCTCCCCCGATTGATTATCACTGTCAGAGTCACAGCAAAGGTTTTTACCAAGAGAGCCGTAAGAAAATATCAAAATTTGGAAAAGGCCCTATTGTAAATAATTACCTTAATTTCAATTAATTTCCTGTACGCCATAATATTCGCGCTCGATAGCATAAATTGATAAATTAATAAAATACATTTTGTGCGCGCGCGTCTATGTGTGTATGTGTGTGTTTGAAGACTTTTTACTTTTCTGTTTTAAAGAATATATACATATACATATAATTGATCAATTTGAATGTGTCCTATATTTCCAACGAAAACCTCATGTCGAGATCCTAACAGTAAGTTTAAAATTCTAGCAGTTTGCCAACAAATTCGAGCAGAATATCGCGGCAGATTGCATGATAAACTATGATCGTATTAATTAACAATAAGTAGATACCGAGCAGAATGGAATATATCATTTAAATGATGGTTACAAAATGGCAAATTCTGCTTTTCTCAGTCATATTCCGCAGATTTCTATCACATTTCTGTTGACATTCTGCCGACCAAAATTGTAACAGATGTTTTGTCGAATTTGTTCTCGACAGATTTGGCATAATATATGAGATAATCGATGAAGCATTTCAGCTGCCATTAATCCGCGAGTCGAAAAAAAGAGATCTTTGGTACATTTCATTAATTTATATCATCAAACGCGTGTGGCGATATGCAAAACAGTCAATCTATTTCGAGAAAAAAGAACAAGACTCGCCCAACTCCTCGCTTTTGATGTCACAATTTAATGTGGCTGCAGCTATATATGAAGCAGGAATTTTAGCAATACTTGTTATACTTAACACGTCTTAATTTGCATTAGTTTGCAAATCTAAAACTTGAAATCCAATTTCTTGTCCTTCTTTCACGGAAAGAACGGTCTTACTAAAGTATCTAAAAACTTAGCTATAAGTTGGACCATCAAAATAATTATGTAAGGACGCTTAAGATAATAAAAGCTGCAAAAAGTTTTAATATTCTAACAACTAGCTTGAGTGTCCTACATAATTATTTTTACGGTCCAACAAAATTATTTTCTCTGTACCTAGCTAAATTTTCAGATACTCCAGCAAAACCGTTCTTTCCCTTCCAATATTTCCTCTCTTCAGAATCAACTTACTATTTAGCCTTGTACAATCCAGCACCGAGAACTCCAGCGCCGAGAACTCCGGCACCCAGAGCTCCAGCACCCAAGGCTCCGGCACCGAGGAGAGCACCACCCAAAAGAGCCTTTTTCAGAAGGATCGGCGCTCTTTTGTTACGCGACTGTATCTCGGTCACCTCGCCCGACACCGTTTCCGATTTCAGCGGCGCGATTTCCGATGATGCTGTAGGTGCCACCAACGTCTGCTGCGGATCCTGGCCAACGGGTTCGGACTCTGCTTGAGCGTAGATTACAGCCCACACGGCGACCAGCACTACAATGCACCTCATCGCCATCTGAAAGGAGACACAAATGATTGTTAAAAAGATAAAATGATTTAAAGCGATTTAATAGCTAAAGATTATTTTTTCAGAAGAGATATTGAGTGTGTTTAAATGCGAATCAAGTTTGTGGTTTATATTAAGGACTACGGATAATTCAGCGAATACTGGATTTATTTTATACATTTAGCAATTGTGTATTCGTCAATTTTTACATCATTAATTTGAAAAACTCCATAACCATATATTGTAAATTTATGCGAAAAATTCGACATTTTTTAAATTTTGATTTATTATATGAATTTCATATGTTATTCTGAATTAATTTTAACGTTAGATATATATTCAGCGACTTAAAACATTCTTAAGTTTTTATAAACGATTGAATTAAAAATGTTGATTGTAAATATAAATTCTCTGGTTTAACTTACAATCCAATATTTAATTACAAAAATATTAATAAATTTTTTTGAAACTTTTAAAAATTTTGACAATTTTAAACAAAACAAAACTTAATTCTATATATATCGCATCTCGTATTTGTGTTATGGTAAAATGTGTTAAAATATTTTTGTAATTTTAAACTTTTTAAAATTGTGACATGATAAGGCACTTCGAAGATCTTATATCATATATATTTCATTTCCAGATAAAAATTCGCAATCACATTTATTAACAAAAACATGCTGGGATACTTTTTTAAGTTGACAACAACAAGCAATCTCCCGAAAAGTCGAACATGTTCGGTTTTAGCTTCTTATATATCTCCTATTATTATGATATATAGATACGGTCATACAACTGCGTACGTACCTTATTGAGATCACGTTTTCGAACGAAGAGCGACTCTTCTCGAAGCAGTGGATCCAAAGACTTTTATACGACGAGATCGGACTCCGCCGCCCCTCTACCACGGGAAGCTTCTACCAAAAAATCTACGTTACACTTCACGTGTCCACGTTCTCCACCTGAGTACATCTCTCTCGGGATATTCTCGCCCGTCGCGAAAGATTCCCCGAATTGATCGACTCGTTTCCCTATGCGCTGACATTGAGCCCAGTCCAGTGACTCGACAGGAATTCCGAGTGCCGTCGAGCAGATCGCCGTCAATCTCCTTATGTCCATTCGAGCTTAATTGCTCATTAATTTTTAAGATCTATCGGTGTTGCGTTTCTTTGGAGATTTATATCTTTACGTTATACAAATGCAATGATGGGAAAGTGAGTTAGTTTCAAATGATCAGTATAGTACTTCGTTCGTATTATTGACGATCGATCAAGACACAAATCTTCGGGATGATCCTTCGATTATATAATATATATATTTCATGTAATTCACATTTTTTAGACCTTTTTTAATACAATCGAGAAACAAAAAAACATACCGAAAAGAAGAAAACATTATATACAAGTGCCAAATCATTAAAGAACTTCGCCCAAAATGGGCCATATTGGCGCATAGTAGTATTGAAACATACATATCATTTTGTAGATATTTGTTATGTACTTTACTAGAAAAATAATTTTAGGTTCTGAGACGGTGGGTGGAAGAAGTTATGATCGCTTCAATTACCAGTCTTAATACCTATTCATTATTACCTTCAGCGGCAAAACTGTCAGAAAATGATATAAAAATATCTGCAATATACTCTAATGACTTGATTCTTGCATTTGAATGTTTGCCGTGACCTAAATACCACATCAATGTCATGATATAGGCACAATATCCAATATAGCACAAGTCCCATTTTTGCAAATGCAATAATACGTTTTTATAGATCTTTTGTCATTTCGTTCCGCTAAAACTTGATATTTTGTTTTATTTACGTGCTTTGATTGTATCAGAGACTTAGCAGAGGCGGAATTCTGTATGTAACTTCTTAACGACAGTTTCGGTATTGTTGCGCAGCTTTTTTACCATATATAATACCTGCGCAACGATACCGAAACTGTCATTAAGGATTCGAGTTACAGAATCCCGCTACTGAACAAACAAATAAGTTTGTTCGTTAATACCGCCGTCATCATGAGAAGATACCCTGGGAAAGTCTGGACGATATTATAAAATACAAATTATTTTATATAAAATTAGTGATATTATAATATTTAAGTTAATTTATAGTGTGAAGTTTTTAGTGCCAATTATAGCTTATAATATTAGATATAATAATATACGAAATTCACCCCTCACCAAAGTATCTTTCCCCTAGAATTTCCCAACTTCCTCTAGAAATGCATAAAAGTCAAGTATGTGCGTTTATGGACCAGAATCCATAATAAAATAGGCGAATTCTTTCATATTTTGCTTCTCTGTCATATTAGTTTTCATTTTAAATTTAAATGTTGACTGGAACGAGAACAACGATTTTTTAGATATAGATTTAGAAATGGTGAAAGTCTGCAAACAAGTGTGTGTGTGTGTGTGTGTGTGTGTGTGTGTGTGTGTGTGTGTGTGTGTGTGTGTGTGTGTGTGTGTGTGTGTGTGTGAGAGAGAGAGAGAGAGAGAGAGAGAGAGAGAGAGAGAGAGTGTAAGCGAGTTTGTTCGTTCCTTCGTCTTTTCGTTCGTGAAGGAGACGTGAAGGAAGAGTCATGTTCATCGCGACCTTGGTAGGATCGGGCGCGTCTCCATCTCTTTTGCGTAACGCATAATAAATGCTAGACGACAAAATTAACATACGAATTTATACAGGGAATTCCGGATTTTGTCCGGAACATTGACTTTTTTCTATCTCTGAGCATACTTTTCTGTATCTCCGTTTCCACCTGGAAATGCCACGAATTAGCGTAACAAATCGAAGGAGAAGCGCTAAAAAGCAAAACTCAATACGATCGTTGGTGATTATTTAATCCGATAGTTCTTGTTTTTTTAATCAGTATAACTTGATAAATGTCATAATGTAGGTCTAAAACCGTTTTGTCACGAGAGATCTCTGTCGGTTTCGTGGGCTATTAATAGTATTAATCTATCGTCGCAAATACTTTATTTTTGAAACACATTTTTATCTTTTATTTTTATTTCTTATTTTTTATATTTTTTGTTTTTATATTTATTTTTTTTTTTTGAATGCATTGCTAAAATGAGATTTCTGTAGCAAAATGTTAATTGCACACGACATTTTTTTATATTAAAAGGAAGCTTTGTTTTCATGCAGATTTTCACTCTAGTTGTGTGCTGCAATTTGAATTCACAGAGAGTATGTACGAATATTTGAAATCAATGCATTATTCGCTTTGCCTCATACAATCCTTTGCTAGACAATATTGAATATTTATAATTACGCCTAATTATTCGTAATATTAATATTTGTACGAACTCTTTATATTTATATAAGAAATAATAAAAATATTTATGATATTAAAATTATATCAAAGTTTGTTAATATTTTACCAAGCTTTATACTTTGACGAATTATTATCTTATGATGTTTCTTGGCCCAGTAAAAATTTTTTTGTATAAAAACATACATATATATATATACATATATGTATATACTATATATATAAAGTTCTTAATAAAAAAATACTTTATTATAGTGTTTTGAAAAGCTCTCGAGATTAGCTACAAAAATATGCATTGAAAAATAGGGGTTTCCATTTAAGAAATTAAAGATGTCGTTCACGTGAGCTTTAAACGACCATCCATGGTCAAACCAATGACACCATCTTATGTCCCCCTTCGAACCGAACAACTTTTGTCTGAAATATTTTTCTCTCCCGGGGTTGGTTTTCGAGATATTCGACTGGATGGATTAAAATAGTCCACCTTGTATATATATATTACTTATTAATTATATATAAATATGTTCATATATTTGTTCTCTTTCTGCTGTATCTCTTCGTATATACAGGAAAAATAATAAAAAGTATTAAAAAATAATTAAATCACGTTTTGTTCTTTTTAATAAAAATTGAAGTATAATCATATACATGATATATAAACGTAATAATCATATATATATATATATATATATATATATATATATATATATATAAGATATAGTTATATATATAGAATATTGTACAATCTAATCGCTATTTTAAGAATAAAATTAATATCTTTTGTTGAGGCAAAGCGAATAATTCATTGAAGTCAAATATTTGTACATACTCTCTGTGAATTCAAATTGCAGCACACAACTAGAGTGAAAACCATGAAAACAAACCTTTCTTTTAATATAAAAATTGTCGTGTGCGATTAACATTTTTGCTACAGAAATCTCATTTAGCAATGCATCGAAAAAACAAAGAAATATAAAAATAAATATAAAAAGATAAAAATAAGAGATAAAAAGGGAAACGTGTACGTGAATATATTATGTCTCTTTTTAATTTATGTAAATCGTTACATGTATAATGTGACCTCGCCGTTGACGATCCGGCCACGGTAACAGAAAGAGATGCTAATTTAATTACACCACCATTTAATTATACGTAATTAAATGACTTAATTTTCGCCTCTTCTTTTGGCAATTAGCTATTTTTATAGCATTTTGGAAGGTCATTGACCAATCATCGGTCAAATGCGATAAGTCTATTTCTATTAAAATATTAGTGTATTGTAACAATGTTACAAGTTATAGCCGCAGACTTTTAGAGTATATACTATATATTGACATTAAAAATTTTTTAAACAATCTTTTCTTCGGTTTCTTCTACTCCTATTTTATATATAAATTTTTTTTAATTTCGTTGATTAGAGCCAACTTTATACGCAATCAAAGGTTCATATACGAATTTACGAAAACAAAGCTTCCTCTATGAGGAAGCAATAATTTAACGCGAACACTTTGTTACGGCTCTGTACCCTCTGTACTATCATTATTTACGTTTGATCAACCATGATCTCTTGTTGGACGGAGTATACATACATACATAAATTTTCATATAAAAGAAGAAAATCACGAAAAACGCATGTTTCACAAATAGACAAATTTAGCCTAAAAATTTTTAATTGAGGCATGTGCAATCTTGTCATTACGACGCAGTTTAAAAAATGCATCCAGTGGTAAGTAAGACTGGTATATACGGAAAGAACGGTTTTGCTAAAGTATCTAAAAATTTAGCTAAATACTAAAAATAATTTTGTTACACCATAAAAGCATGATAATAATGCTGTAAAAATATTCTGACATTCTAGCAACCAGCTTGAGCGTTCTACAATAATTATTTTGATAATTCAAAAAAATTATTTTTAGATCTGTATTTAAGTAAATTTTTAGATACTTTAGCAAAATTGTTTTTTCCTTTTGTAACAATTTTTGCATCTTTCGAAAAGTTGTTCCTATGCAGAAGAATAGTGACATTGTGATATGTAATACTTTTTATATGTAAAAACTATTTTTCATTATTATAAAGTTATCTATAAAAGGGTAAATTTTTAATTTTACAAATTATAATTTTATAATTTTATAAATTTGTAATTTTATCAAACTGTAATTTATTTTATATACTTATTTTTATTTATGTTTAATTTGTACATTACTATTTTACTTTATATACTTTACATAATTTATTTTATTAAAATCTATCCGGGAATTTTCTGCATACGCGAACTTTGCGAGAAAGTTATTGTTTCACTTGGAAAAAAAGATTTTGAGACTGTGAGAGAGTATGATATATTCACAAATATTTATCGACCAATCGAGAAATTAATTGAGCGCGAGAATTCTATCACACGATCAGATAGATATTAAATAATTATTGAAGAAATTAACATTTTGTAATTTAACATTTAATATTAATAGTAATTTAAATATTTATTTCATTATAAAAAAGGCCTCTCTTGCGTATATGTAAAGAAATGCTCTTTATCATGTAATATATATTTTTAAAAATATATTAAAGATACCAGCTTCAAATTCGAAAGAAGGGGAGACAGCAGTTAGATGGCAGGAATTACAACAGAGGGCCAAGACCCAAAAGCAGCATGAAGCTGAGGAACACGCTCAGATGTTACGGAAAGAGCGTCTAATGCGCGAGATTGAGCTCAGTACTTTAAATACAATGCGTTACCGGACGTTATGGTGGGAGATGATGATGAGGATCAAAATTCCGCAGATCGCCGAAGACGTGGAGATTGCGTGTCGTAATTTTGACCGCGCTCTCGATATCAAGGACTACAGGTCATCATATGTGTTACATTAAATTGAATTGACTAATCGCGGCAATAAACTAGTTTGTTTAGTGCATTCTCAGAGTTTCACATCGCAACTGAATAAAATTTGAATACTGGTTAAAGAAATATTTTATCCTTGAATGGATTTTCCTTTAGTATCGATTACTTCACTGTGTACATTGCACCTGTAGTATTTTTTGGATTAGATTCCGATAACCCAATAAGCCTTAATTTGACGATGGTTTCTGGTAGTACTTTTAATGCTGAACAAAAAATTATGTAGGTTTTATAGGGCTAACTGCTCTGGTTTTCGAGATATACAGTGTTAAAGTTGGTAAAACTTTAGATTAAGGGCGACCTCACCGATTTCAATGACCTTGGCTGCGGTCCACTTGACGCTACAAATTCTTTGGAGCGTCCTTCTTCTCTTTCTTTCTTCATTGAAAGAAAAGAGAAGAGGAATGCTTCGAAGCATTTGTAGCGTCAAGTTGACCGCAGCCCTTGATATACGAGGTGTGATCAAAAAGTTCGTGAAAAAAATTTTTTCCTGCCGACGTGGCAATACTGTAGGCTTCTATGGTGGTTTGGCATCTAAGGGGAAGCCTTACTGTGCTTTTCTGTGCCAGTATTTGTGAACGCAGTTTTTTGCGCGGTACTTTGAAGGCACACTATGTGTTTAGTTTAACAATAGTGGAGCCCCCCGCAGCGGGGCGGAACCTACTGCCTCCACGCATACACTTTCCACGCGAAACGAGGTGTCACGAGGTGCCATTTTTCAATATCCTAACTATTCTCTGCTATAACAAATTATTTCTATTACAGATATTAAATATTTTTACACAATGCAACTTTTCATACGAATTTAAGCGACGACAGAAGAAAAAACGGGTTTTTAACTTTTCACGCGAACCGAGGTTCACCCCCACCCCCCCCTGCTTGCGAGGGAGGGGAGGTAGCCCCTCCCCCGCCTACGTGTGTACTGTTCATACACACACAATTGAAGTATTATTTAAAAATTCATATTATTTATTTTTAACTTTAACACTGTATATCTTGAAAACCAGAACGGTTAGCCCGATAAGACCTATATAATTTTCTGTTCAGTGTTAAAAGTACTACCAGAAACCATCGTCAAATTAAGGCGCCAGGGTTATCGGAATCTTGCCATTTTTTGAAATGTTATACGCTATACGCTAATTTATTTGTACTATTGTTGTAAGCAAAAATAGTCGAAGAACATAAACCGATTAATAACCGATATGATAAAGTCTTCAAATATAAAAAAAAAGATTTTAATTTTAATATAATTAGTTGACGAGAATTTGGATATTTTTCTACAAGAAAAATATTTTTACTATCCAATCTTTTTCAGAATAAGTTTTTTAATGGACGAGCTAGCTGAGGCCGAAGAGCAGTATCAAAGAAATACAAGATCACATATGGAAATCATAGATCGATTATTGAAATCGTATAGAGAGAGACTGGAGCGCGAGGAAAGAAATTATCGAAGGGCTTTAAATGAGGCGCTTGTTCAGACAGATGCCGGAATTAACAAAATCTATTATCAGCAGAACAAAGTCGAAATTTCGTTACAATCAATTACTCACGGCGTTCAGCGACAGTTGGAAGAGTCATTGAACAATGTCAAAAGCATCACACTAAGTATTAATATTTCATAAATTTTATATTATCAGAATTTTGCTCGCTTCCAATTCTGTATAATAATTGTACGTATATCGTAAATAGCTTGAAATGTGAAACTTATTTAACTTATATTAAAACTCATGTTAACGCGTTAATAACAATAAGTAATGTGTTTAACGGTGATTTATTTAACAAATGTGGTCTTTATAAAAACTATATAGTATTTTAATATTTTCGAATCAAAGTGCATGATAGCCGATGCTTTCAATTCTATACTATAATTGTACATATATCACAAATAACTGAGAATGTAAAACTTAATTTATACTAAATCTTATTTTAATGTGTTAATAATAATAATAATAATAGGTGATTTATTTAACGAAGGTGGAAAAGTATAGCGTTTTAATATACTTAAACGATAAAGTATACGATAGCCGATGCAACTTTATGCAAGTTTTTAATTCAATTAAGGTAAGATTGATGCATTCGTGGAAGACAGTAAGGATATACGAAGAATTTCTGCGGCACAACTTGAAAATCAGTTGCAAGGCTCCTGGGAAAATCTTCGACGAATTCTGTCGGATTACCAAAATAGTAAGAAAATATTTATTATTTTTAATAGTGCGCATTTTACTGCCTTTTTACATTTGCAATGAATTTTGTTTATATTTAGTGCTAAATATTTCTAATTTAAATAAAATTATTAATTATAAAATAAGAAATTATATATAATATATATATATATAATTATATATATATATATATATATATATATATATATATATATATAATATATAATTATAAAATATTTTATAGAAAAACCAATTTAAATACAATATATAATTGCCTGTTAGGTAATTTCATAATTATAATCAAGCAATATTTTATAACATTTTTAAAATGGGATTCAAAAATGCAAATATCGCAACTGCACGTTTATTAAATGCAAATTATTTTTATGCTAAGGTCATATCTATTAGACAAGCTAATATTTGATCAATATGACATTCTAGAAACGAAAAATCACAGAAAATGTTACGAGGCACTCAAAGACAAGGACAAGAAAGACCAACAAATAATAACGCAACAATTGTTACGTACAGCGAGCCTTTTCGAAGAAATACGCAAGTTTCGAGGTAAAATAATGACGTACGATGCCACAGCCAAGAAAGAAATCTCTGAAATTCTGACGGAACATGACTTCTTCCAGAGAGCTTCCTGGACTGTAAAAAATCGCCTCCTTTCAGGTGCGTATATCAGACGCGTTATTTAAACCCTTGATGGGTTTAATCTTCATTGACAATTTTTAAATTTTTAAAAATTTAGTTTATACCTCGTAATTTTTAAATGCGTGAAAACAAATTGTTACACAACAATGATATACTACTGTTACCTCTTATTTTATATTCTATTCACTATTAAATCGTAATATTACTATAATTATTGATAAACAATTTTTAGCAATCCCATATTGAGACATATAAAACGATTTCAGAGCAGACGAAAGACAAGAATCAATTGAAAATATTATCGATCGAATATAACAAGACGATAAAACATTTGGAGCGTCTTGTAGTTAAAGGCAAACAACTACTCACACTTATGCAAATCTGTCGCAAGTACGAAACACAAGATGAGAAAGTAATCCCATTTGCTGGTCATATGGAGTCGGAAAACTCGCAGACTCTCTCGTCGCATCAAATTTTTTCTTTGTCAGACTGGAATGTGTCTTGCCAGGTATACACGCACATCTAATATATAGAGTTGTCTTTTTTAAAAGAACACACCTATAGATTACAGAAAATTTTCAAGATTTGATGAATTTTTGGCGGCGATTTGGCCTTGCGCAAATAACTATTATGCAATTGCAATCGAAGAGGAATAAATTAAAGACTGAGTCGAGTCACTTACGTGAATGTATCAGTTCTTACATGATGCAAAGAAAAATGAAAAAAGTATAAAATATATAAGTTAACTCCCGCCTATGGCAAATAAATTACATCTATTATGTTTTAATATAGGTACAATTACACTGTACAACAAAAAAAGCACAAGAACAAACCTTATTGCAGCATTCGATAGTTTTTGAGGGTTGAAAGTCCTAACATCATACTTAATTTTGATTGCGATTAAACTTCTCTGATACGTCACATATCGTAGTTATGATATATCAAAATACACTAAAATAGCCCATTTTTGCAACTTTAACTGCAAATATCTCAAAATTGTGACGTGATAGAACAATTTGGCAACGGGATCGTTTTCTGCGTTCAAAAAACTATCGAATGCCGCAAGGTTAGTTCTTGTGCTAAAAAAAAGTAATTTTTTGTTGCAGTGTTATTAATAACCTATATCACCATGCTGAATAATCACAATTATTATAGTTTTCATTATATTAGAAATTTTACATAACTGTAAGTGTAACATCATTACTTGGTCTAACTATAAATGCCAGACTCGGTTTTTGTTTTATTCGTTTTTGTCGACATTATACGCGATGTTTTATTGACTGTTTGTATAAAATATAACATTATACAAATAAAGATAGCTTAACTAATGTTAACATCAATTTTTATAGCTCAAGCCTAGATTTACAATGCGGGATTATAATTCCAGTTTATCGACATCTGTAATCAAATTGGCTGCGTTCAGCGGAAAAAGAAGCTTAATTAAAAAACGCTCAGTGATTCTTTAATATGATTGGTTCTTCTGTAGAAAACAATCCTAATAAAGAATCATTAAGCACTCACTGAGAAACTTTTTCCACTAAACGCAGCCATTAGCGCTAATATAAAACAAACTGTGTTCAATTATCGTAGACGTACGAATATTTGGACGGAGCATATTTCCGCGGGGTTGAAGCTTGAGGAAGAAAAAAAATTGAATGTCTATATGGCAACGAATTAAAATTGAATGTCTAATGGAACGGATTGAGATTGGAACGTCCATGGTAACGGATTAAAATTGAATGTCTATGGTAACAGATTGAAATTGAATGTCTATGGAACGGATTGAGATTGAACGTCTATGGTAACAGATATGATCAGGTAAACTGTATCGTGAAATAGAAAGATTTCTATATATCCATACATTGAGGCCTAAAGAACATTAGTGTGAAACCTCTAAAAGCAATGTGGACTCTCCTAAGTGAAATAGGCAAAATAATATGGTGCAATCAAAGCTGTATAATATAAGTAAATATAAAGATAGATAAGAAGTAATTAAGTGATGAGCTAACGTACAAAGATTATATGAGCCCCTCCAAATGGAAAATGTGAAATATCTAAAACTGGATAGTTGATGACAATATGACTAAATACTATATAAAAAAGATGCCTCGGTTAAAATCACGCCACGAGACGTGAAAACATATATGTGTGTGCGTATGCGTTCGTGCATGTGTTACGAGTCTAATCAAGCTTCAGCGAGAAGTCTAAGAAAGTTCTTTGTTCTCCGTCCAGATATTCCTATGTCAATTATTAATTATTAAACAATTCAGGTTGTAGCAAAGATATGCATATAATAAAGTAAACGGAATACATGTTTCGTGATTTATATACATTTGTGACAAAAGAAAATAGTACGACACAATGTTTCTGTCACGTTAACGAGTTGATCAGTCACTTTGAACCTTATTGATGAGTCTTGTATTTATTATGCACTTTGAACTGCAACTGCAACTCGATTCAGAATTTTTGCACGATAGAGTGTATAAATTAACGTAGCGTAGATTTGTGCTTTTGTGCTATCTGAGACAGCATTTTGTTACCAGCGAGGAATGTAACAACACCAAAACCAAGAAGATATCGCAGAGTAACGAACATATTTAGCCTCAACCAGAAAATACCGAACAGCACAAAGATGCCTAAAAAAATAAGATAGTTATTTATACAGCAACATGTCAATGTGGTGGATATAATTAATTTCTGTAGTGAATTTGGGCTACAAATGTGACACAAAAACGTGTTCACATTTGTGAAAAATATCACGACATACTATGCGCCCGATGAAAACAGATAGACTATATAACGTCATCTGTCAAGCAATATCGGGCATAATTGTGTATTTTTTATATCGCATATTTTTAAATTATACAAGCTGTTTCCTAAATAAGTACAAAAAATTAAAGGGGATATTCCGCGGCTTATTTAAAAAAAAAATCCTACAAACATATACCCTAAACTGCTCCATTTTCAAAATACAGAGTGCCAAAGTTGTAAAAAAAATATAAAAATTTCGAAAATCTGGAAAACGTTTAGATATTTTATTCGGTAAATGTTTAGCCTTACAAACCTCCCCTCAATGACCTTTTCCTTCACAGGGTTTTTTCAGATTCCCTCGGTCCTGAGGGAGATTAAGATGTCTTACTCAATGGTAATTTGACACAAACTCTAAGCCCAATATATACAATTTCAATCAATCTCTTTTCCCTTCGACCATCTTTCACTATGCAATAATTCTTTTAAACTCTTAAACGGATTATTAATCCATATGGATCTTTAATCCTTAGCTTCTACCTATTAAAATAGGCATTCCACCTCTTACACGAGGTATATGTGGAATGAAGGCCGGGCCGGAATCGAACCACGGACCTTTGAGTTTCTAATCACTCGCGAAGCTCTAGAGCTACGCATCAGTTTTCCTTCACATATGTATATTATAGAGGTTGTTCTCCTGAAGTAGCGTAATCTTCAGAAGATTTTAGCCATCGCTTGCTCTTTATTAAAAATTTATTAACAAAAAATTATTAACAAAAAAAGTTTGAAAAATATAGCAGTTATTTTAAGTATTAAAAAGCATAAATGCTTTCAAATGCAAAATATCTCAGGAAATTCTTAACAAAAGAGAACTTTATTATAGTGTTTTGAAAACGTCTCGACAAGGGCTACAAAAATATAGGAAATCCAATTTAAAAAATTTAAAGTGACCCTGACTTGACCTTAACAACGCTACCTATAGTCAAACTGATAAAATCTGTAAATATAGATCTTTTTGAACCCTATAACTTTTGTTTAAAACGCTTTTCTATATCTTCCATATTTTTTGAGATATTTGACCACAGTATAACCAGTATGTTCACTCTCTGTCGGCACCTTTCTATTGGTTTCCGATTTTCCGCCATGTTTTTGTGAGGACCATCGGCGTATCAACGGTTAAAACGGGCCCTGGTTTTCAGGATTATAACCCGCATATGGGGCTGTCTGCGCTTGACTTGCCTACTTAAAAAATTTATCTCTTTAAAATTAAAGTTGAAAGGTTACACCATTAAAATGTTTAGCCAAATATTTTTATAGGTTTTTTAGTAAACTTGAAAAGAGCGTAAAGTGTAGACAGATAGCCCCGATCGTCCCTATACATACCGAATTTGAATAAAGTATCTTTAAACTTTTTCCACATTTTCGAACATCTTTTTCACAATTTTGACACCTTGTATTTTGAAAACGAAGCAGTTTAGGGCATATGTTTATAGGACCTTTTCTTCCTAAAATAAACCACGGAATATCCTCTTCAATTTTTTTTACTTACTTAGAAAACACCCTATATTTATAAATAAAAAAAAAAAAAAATATATATATATATATATATATATATATATATACACATATATATATGTCTCATGTATATAAGATATATATGTTACGGGAAATTTGATTAATTCGAGAATTATGTATAATGGCCGGGCAATATGCATAATTCCCGCTTCTTTTGGGACATTTGAATAATAAAAGCAAAAATGTTCAAATTAATCAAATTTCCCAGTCATTATGCATATTTCCCAATGCTAAATGGTCATTTTGATAAATTACCTTATTTGAGTTGATTTTCCCGGCAATCTTAAGCCCCTTGCACAATAGGCGATAGCGATGCGAGGTGCTACATGGGTTTACAACTTTCCGCGTGAAAAGCCCACGCATGTTGAAGGCACACTATGTGTCTAGTTTAATAATAGTGGAGCCCCCCGCATGCGTGGACTTTCCACGCGTGGAAAGTTGTAAACCCATGTGGCATCTCGTTTCGCGTGGAAAGTGTATGCGTGGAGGCAGTAGGTTCCGCCACCCTGCGGGGGGCTCCACTATTATTAAACTAGAACATATAGTGTGCCTTCAAAGTACATGCGTGGGCTTTCCACGCGTGGAAAGTTGTAAACCCATGTAGCACCTCGCTATCGCCTATTGTGCAAGGGGCTTAAGATTGTCGGGAAAATCAACTCAAATAAGGTAATTTATCAAAATGACCATTTAGCATTGGGAAATATGCATAATGACCGGCAAATTTGATTAATTCTTCTCTATTAAGGGGACTAGGGAAGGTTGAAAATGCAGAAATTGGCTCGTGTTTAATTGTTTATAACAAGGCCGCGAATAAACATAAAATTTTTTTATTGTTAAGGATATTAATTATAACATTATAAAATGAGAAAATTCATTAAAAGCCATTCCCAGATCAATAATAACGGCGTCCCAATATAATAAAGAAAACTGTCGAATCGACTGTTTTACCACGATTCCGGTCGAACGGATAAAGATTTTGGCAAATTTCAGGAATATTTCTTCTCCTTAGGCTTCCCTCTATTGATTATACCTAAAAAATTAAAAATAGAAATAAAATTAACAAAATGGCGTCCAGAAAACAAAAAATTTGGGAAAAAATTTTGTTTTCTGGACACCATTTTGTTAATTTTAATTTTATTTTTAATTTTTTAGGTATAATCAATAGAGGGAAGCCTAAGGAGAAGAAATATTCCTGAAATTTGCCAAAACCTTTATCCGTTCGACTGGAATCGTGGTAAAACCGTGGATTCGACAGTTTTCTTTATTATATTGGGACGCCGTTATTATTGATCTGGGAATGACTTTTAATTAATTTTCTCATTTTATAATGTTATAATTAATACCCTTAACAATAAAAAAGTTTTATGTTCATTCGCAGCCTTGTTATAAACAATTAAACACGAGCCAATTTCTGCATTTTTAACCCTCCCTAGTCCCCTTAATCATTTTTCCGAACAAATTGGGAATTATGTATATTGCCCGGCTATTATGGCTCCTGGGTAGTCACCGCAGCCATATTGAATTTCTTGCTATCGAGGCGAGAAATTACCCTATTTTATGTTGCGGTATTTTCCGAAATAAAAAGACATTTCAATAAAAAATCACTATAGATCGTTTCAGCACACTTCTAAAATTGACCGGATACTATCCTTTTCCCTCGACAATAAACAAACAGCCATAAAACGAAGCCTAAACATACGGAAAAACAAGCCGTTTTCGACTATCGAAAGGAGTGGAGAATGTTCCTTTCGCATATGTATTTCTTGCAAATCTTACCATACGGTCAATTTTACGAGTTTCACGAATACGTTAAACATTATAGCACAAGTACAGAGCAAATAATAAAGAAATTTAACGCAACGCAAAATAGGTTGTCAACATGTCACAAGACAGAATTCTCCATTGGAGAGAGTGAGAGGAGAGAGTTCTTATTTCTGCCGCGACGGTACGGCGCCACCGTCAACGCAGAGTTCTCGGCTCAGGGACCAGCGCGATTCTGTAACTCGTTATGCGCGTTATGTGCTCATAACGACAGTTGCGCAGGTATACTATATAAGAAAAAAGCTGCGCAACTGTCGTTATGAGCACTAACGACGCATAACGAGTACAGATCGCACTACAGGAGCCTTAAGGTGATCCTAAAGCCGTGATCCTACCGGTTTTTTTCAGTTTTTTTCTTAACACTAATCTTTTAATTGGCTTTATAGAAATGCAAAATTCTTGTCTAGAATTAAAGTACGTATATCAAAATCTAGGTCATGGTGGTCGAATTTATATCAAAAACGAAAAAAAATTAATATTTTTTGTTATATGTGACGACCACCACATATAAATTCGACCACCATGACCTAGATTTTGATGCGTACTTTAATTCTAGACAAGAATTTTGCATTTCTATAAAGCCAATTAAAAGATTAGTGCTAAGAAAAAAACTGAAAAAAACTGAAAAAAACCGATTAGGATCACGGCTTTAGGATCACCTTAAGCATAATTCCCAATTTATTATATTTCCCGTAACATAATATATTTATGTATTTATATACACACACGTTTCTCGGTAAATGCCATTTGAAATAATTACTAACGATAGGATATAAAAAAATCCTTCATCCATCCATATCTAAAAAGGAGATGGTGTCTAGTGTAATAAATTGCAAAAGAAAATTTTTTTGACTTGTTAAGATCATATTAAGATTATTTACATTTTTTAAAACAAAGCCATGTAAATTTTCTTACATTTCTTAAATCGGTTTCTCTCGAAATTGTGCATATAGAAGAATAAAAATAATATTATGTAAAAATATAATTTACGAACTATACATATATTCCGATACATTTTTACATAAAATATGAAATAGCTCGTAAAATATTCAATTTTCAATAAATAATATTTTTGTGCATAAATTAATAAGATATGTGTATCAGAATGCTAGTTTGATAAAACAAATTTTAATTTTAATCTCATTTTCCTGCTTTTCTAAAAATATACATTTGCGTAAAAACCTGCAGTCTATTCTAATATTAAGTATACTCTATTAGCAAGTTGATATTTACCTCCTAATCCAAGGTGGAATGTAATCGCGCTGAGGGACAAGGGAAAGTTCGAGATATTAACGCCAAGACGAGCCCATAAAATCAACAACAGCAAAACTGGTGCCACACATAATCCTGTGAATAAGTTTGACACGAATGCTGGAGGTCTGCGTTCAGGCTCGCGGAACATGTGCTGAAATTTGAGAAATAACAAGAGTAAATCTTCAGATAACCACTTCAGTGATAGCTGCAATTTTTAAGACAGAAGTCAATGTTCGTCAAAGTATAAAAATTATTGCGCATAAATGCTACTTTTGCGAATATATTATACTAACTTTGACGTAATTCTTTGCCAATGTTTTGGAAGTGACAAAATTATTGGAGACTTTTTGCCACTAACGAGCATTGGCATGTATCATGTACATAAGTTGAGAAAAGAATTACCTTTATTTCCGGTTTGGTTGTATACACATTCGGTTTTTGCTTGTAAGAGACGCTCTTATCGGCACCTTCCATTGAAGTCGGCTCGGGAAATTTCAGAGTTACCGTGGCAATGTTGAATCGGAACGGATTGCTGATCACAGCGTCACCAACGATCAACTCCATGTTATATTCTCCACTCTGATGACCAAAATTTGCAGCTGCTGTTCCAACCGGCTGAAATATTTGCAAGATTTTAACACGTTGGAAGAATGTACTTTCATTATACAGAAATTTAGCTTTTGCATAAAAAGATAGGGGGAGTCCGGGAAACTTGACCATAGAGGAGAGTTGAACCACTTCAAATATCTCGTTCAAATTTTGAACAAAGAGCTCAATCCGAGCACGTGACAATATGACGCTTGGTAGTGCGTTTTGACTGTGATTAAGACAAACGTGTTTTAACGTGCTCGGATTGAGCTCTTTGTTCAAAATTTGAACGAGATATTTGAAGTGGTTCAACTCTCCTCTATGGTCAAGTCTCCCGGACTCCCCCTATATGTATTTAAGAATCAAAATGTATATAGCGTAAAATTACCATGTCGAATTTGTAAACGTGAGCGGCATCAGGCTCGGCGACGAAAAAGATTTCATGGCCTCGCTTCTTATCGGTGGATGTGGAAACGGATATAAGGCGTACAAAGGCTTGATGCACGCGCATCGGTTTCTTATTGGCAGAATCACGCAACAAAAATCGCATGACTAGCTTTTGTTGAGAATCAGCTTCTATTTTATGTTCGAGTTTACCCGAAGAAGATTCCGTGTTTATTCTGGAAAAATAAAGTTATTGCAAGAAATATAATAAATGTAGACTATCTTGTTAAAAAAAGTAAAATTTAGTACATAAAATATCACGAATGAGCATCATGAGATATATAAGTACCTCGTAAGTTTTGGTTGAGTGGTCTGATCGGCATCGCCAGTGCCGATCTCTAAGTAGTCCAATATTGCTTCAGATAAGACCTTCACTGTAATTGTATTCGTGACGGAAGCCGCGGTCACTAATATCTTGTAAAAACCACGATCAGGTTTTACATTCATAAGGTTCACCGTAAATAGAGTTCTGTGTACAAATGCAGTATATTATTTCACATTGAAAAAAATATATGTTTTAATAAAACTTGAAATCCATCAAAACCTTATTTAACTGATTAAGATTGGTTCTAACAAAATCCCTTTATTAGTCATTTTAATTAGTTAAATCTAGAATTTACAAGATTAAATTCTAGGTGTAATAATCAACAGAAATTCTATATATTAATTATAGATTTACAAGTAGTTAACAAGATTTAAGTAGTAGTATTGACAAAAGACTTTGTTAGAACCATAGACATAGTATATCTAGACTGACAATGAGTGTTGAGGAGTCGGGTATAGGTGCACGTAGATTTGTTCTGAGACCGTTCGCTCTCTCATACGCGTACGAACGAGAGAGAACGCCCACGCGAGTGAGAGAACGTACGGTCTCTAAACAGAGTGCCTCTCTTTCTACGTGTACCTATACTCCTAATCTTCAAATAAAGATAAACGCTCGGTGATCGGTCTAGATATACTATGTCTATGAATAGAACTAATATTGATTAGTCACATCAAGTTTTGAGTAACACATATAACAAAATTAGCGAAAGTATTGTGCGTTGAATTTCTTAACCTTAATTACATTAAAAAAAAAAAGGTTAAAGGGATTATTCAACAATTACTGCTGTACCCCAAGGTATAACTGATATCAGCATAATAAAGCTGATCCAGTAAAGTATTGGGGATATTTAATAGACACCACTCACTTGTCCGTTGTAGATGGCTGCAAATTCTCGTTGCTAAGAATAACGACATCGTCCCCTACTCGTGTGGCTGAATTTGCAATGACTGTGGGCACAGTTGGCAATGCTTGACCAAGAATATCGCAAACTTTAACCGTAACTAACGGTTGGTTATTAGATATAATGATTCCTCCATCGGCTAGAGTTATGCAAACAGGCTTTTCGGGACTATCGACCACCAAGGCAGTTAAAGCAGACAACAAATTTGTAACACCTTTTGTCGTTTGCACGGAACGCCGCGAGAGAAGATAATTACCCAATTTGATAGTCTGTTGGAAATTCAACGGCGGCTTTTTCTTCAACGAAATTGATAATTTAAGAATACCATTAACAAGGAAACCTATACAAATTTATTTTAAAATTAATTAAAATATAGAATCAATTAATTTAGAATTATATATGTAATAAGAACTAAATGTATACTTGTTATAGAAAGACCGCCTTCAAACTGCAGATACTGGCCATCCACTTCATCTGCTTGTACCACAGCATCTTCGATGCGATCAAAAGCAAATGCAGCTGGTGTGCCTATGTCTGCAGCAATGTGAAATACGTATCCCAAACTAATAACACAAAATTGAATTAACCCTTATATTGTCCATAATAAAAATAATAGCAATCTATAATTTTAAGATAAGATTCAGTAATAATTATTGTCTTCATATTTCATATCTAGAAGAACGAAAGTTTCATAGGCATCACAATTACCATGTAATTTTTAATTGCTAATATGTATCATTTTATACATAACATACAATAACTCACTTCCATAAACTGTCATCTTTCCTTAAAGCTGCTTGAATTAATTTCACCAACTTGTCGATTCTGGTTGAAGGTATCTCTTGTGACAAAGCTGTTAAACCACTCACTGCATAATATAGATCAGAAATCGTAGAAGTGTCCTTTTGTATAACACTTGTCAATATCTATATAAATAAAATATTGCTTATATATTGTGTTGTGTGTACAAACACTATCTATAATATTTATAGTTTATTTCGGAATAATCACTGTCTCTATTCTTCATACAGCAGAACAAAAGTTATTACAGACATCATATAATTTTGTGATTACTAATGCCAACAAACATCACCTTTGTCACGGTACTTGTAGAAAACTCTTGGCAGCCTCCAATAGCTTTCCATGTGGAGGCAAGATAAAATGCCGTTTCAGGTGTGATGTTTTCTCCATTGGATTTTATCAAGTATTTGCAGATAGTCTAAACAAGTATAAATGCTATTAATATAAAAATTCGAGATATTATCTGTTATAATGAAGAAAATTCTAAATCAGAAAGACTAATCAAAAAATCATGGATTTCAATATAATTCATTTCATCACAATATAATTCGTATATGCCTTTAATCATTAAAAATAATAGTTATGCATGAGATGAAAAAAAGAAAATTACATCTGCTTTTGATATAGCTTCTCCGAGGAGTTTGTATCCACTGACAGCGTAGTATACTGATGGTACATCGTCTAATTGAAATCCTGATTTGAGGATGCTTTTCAAACGCACTCTATCAGCCGTAGACAAATAAGAATTTGTTGATTGTGTGACTTCTGAGAACGCAGAATGTGAACATAATGCCACTAATACCAATGGTAGTGCAGCAGCTAAAAAAATAGATATTGTTATGTGCTTCATAGAAACAAAAGTTATTAATGTTTAACACATTCACCGTCAAGCATACAGGGTGATTTAAAACAACACCTTGTCCCGCAAATGTCAGATTTCTGACTCAATTCTGAGACGATTATTCCTGTAGCAAAACTTTCGCCGAAGCTTAGTTTTCGAGTTATAAAAGGAAATAGTTACCTTATTATCGCATTCGAGTACAGAAGGTAGGCAGGGGTGGCGCGACAGCTGATAGCAACAGGTGCCTCATTCCTCGCCTCCGCGAGCCGATCATCTTCGCATCGACGCACGTGACAAAAAATTATCGATATACCATGCCATTATCTCTACAAGTGAATTGCACGTTAACGGATTACATCCAGCGGACGGTGAATTGCGGTGAATCGCGCCCGCGACGGTAAGTCGCACCACCCCTGTCTACCTCCTGTACCCGTATCAGCCCGTAATAAGGTAACTATTTCCTTTATAACTCGAAAACTAAGCTTCGGCGAAAATTTTGCTACAAAAGAAAATCGTCTCAAAATAAAGTCAGAAATCCGACATTTGCGGAACAATAGGGCATACAGAGTATGTGTCCCATTTTAAATGTTCCAGGCAAATATCTCGAAAAATATGGAAGATACGGAAAAACGTTTCAGATAAAAGTTGCACTGTTTCAAGGGGGACATAAGATGATAGCAATGATTTGACCTTGGATGGTCGTTTGAAGGTCAAGTAAATGTCACCTTCAATTTCTTAAGTAGAACCCCTCAAATTATAGTATATCGTTTGAAAGAGCATAAAAAGGGAAAATTTTTGGCGCAAACCAGAGGTTAACCCGGGAGTTATTTAAAGTAAAAGTTCAAAAAAACCAATTTTTTACCCTATATAACTCCCGAACAGATCAACGTATCGACTAGAGTCCTAGATAAGCTGAGTTTCGATATTCACTTAATTCACTGCCAGTATTGAAAATCTATAGTATACGTGACGTAAACCATTGCGATATCGTACAATATATCGAAAAGTCGCCATCTTGTTTCTCCACATCTGACAACTTCACGTTGGAGAGAAAAGAAAAAAGAGAAAAGATGAACTGTGCAAGAAGTTCAGATAGGCCTAGTAGAATTTGAGTAGAAGACGTCGAAACATGTCAGAGCAAGATGACATATAAAGTCACATCTTTTATACATATTTTGAGCGTTTTTGGCCATATATTGAAATTATAGCGGAGCTTAATTGTCTCTATTTCTAAGGTGTTTCAAGAAACAGACAGTCTATCTGCACATTTATAATTTATAAACTAATCTTATTGATTTTACCATAATAGGAAACACTAGAAAACAATATGGTACTGACGTGATTTAGTTAGCCAATCAGACCATTTCCTTCAATGTCGCCTCTCTCTAGGACTCTGGAATCGACCTCTGGTTTGCGCCAAAATTTTCTATTTTGATGCCCTTTTAAACGATATACTATAATGAGATTTCATTTAAGAAATTGAAGGTGACGTTCACGTAATCTTCAAACAACCATCCAAGGTCAAATCATTGCCATCATCTTATGTCCCCTTTGAAACAGTACAACTTTTGTCCGAAACGTTTTTCCGTATCTTCCATATTTTTCGAGATATTTGCCTGCGTTTCGATTAAAATAACTCACCCTGTATATGGGGCATTCCATGCCAAATCGATCTGGGTTTGACCCTCGACCTTCCGGATTTGGTCCACGATTTTTTGTTATTGTTCCAACTCTAAAATGCACAGATTTTCTTATAAATTTCTTTAGATTTATTTATAATTTTTTAAGCCAACATATCATTGGCCACAATTTAAAAATCTGAAAAAATTCTCAATTTTTAAGCCTTGACCCAGAGTGGGCCGGCGTTTGTTTCTATTTTTTCCAAGTTTTTTTCAAACTCTTTTTGAAAAAAACATTGAAAAAATTAGGAGCACAAGTCAGTCCACTGTAGGCTGTTGCTTGAATATTTTTATAAATAACACAAGATTTTTGAGAAGTTTTTCAAATTTTTTTGAAGCGATTTTCTAAAAAAAAAAAATCGCGTCGGAAAAATCTGAAAAATTCTGTTTCTTTTTTCGAAAAAAAGTTTGAAAAAAGCTCGAAAAAAATAAAAGCGAACGCCGGCCCACTCTGAGTCAAGGCTTAAAAATTTTGATATCTAATACAGGATTTTTGATAACTTTTTCAAATTTTTATATTGTGACCAACGATATGTTGGTTTCAAAAATTATAAATAATTCAAATTTACTTAAAAAAATCTAAAAAAAACCTTAGTCCATTTTAGAGTTGAAACAACATAAAAAATCGCGGACCAAATCTAAGAGATCGAGGGTCAGAGCCAGATGGAATGTTCCATATGTATACAATAGGCGTCAATAATGCCTTCCACCTGAAGTTAGCTGCGTTCTATAGTGCATATTAGAGACCCTCTAACAGAGTCTGGCCATAAGCGATTTTTGTCAAAATCGTGTGAGAGAGAGGGATATACATTCGCCATCTTTCTCTTTTACCTAACCTCTTTTGACGGGTTCACGCACGCTCATCATAGTCCACGGACAGTCCACGCGTAAGAGCGTTAGCAAGTAAAATACGTAAAAAATTATAAAAATGGGTGGATGTGTAGCACCGTTTTGCAACAACTCGACAGCAAAAGGTTATATCATGAAGATATTTCCTAGAGATCCCGTACGCCGGGCTTTATGGGCACAGAATGTTCCGCGTAAAAATTGAGTACCAACAAACAATTCTTTTCTTTGTGAGGTTAGTATTAATGTATTAGATTATTATAATAAAATAAAAATTATAATGTTAATTAAAATTAATGTAAAATATAAACTCTAAAATTTCTATGCTTTCCTTAAAATTATGACTGAATTGTATATTTAAACTATTGTTATAGGTTCACTTTGCCCCAGAAATGTGGGAAGCTAATCGCAAACATAAATTAAAACGTGATGCGATACCGACAATTTTTTTTTTTTTTTTTTTAAGCAAGTATTGACGAAAGACGTAGAAAATGATGGCAGTGAGAATAACATTAATGAGAATAACATTAATGAAATAACCAGTATTATACCAAGCAACGAATGTACAAATGAAGAAGCAACTAATGACGATAAGAATACAGAAGTTAATACTGAAACAGTAAGTCTATTATAAGAAAGTGTTATAACTGTAAGGAAAGTGTTATAACAATTTATTGTGTACAATCTTTCTAGATTATTATAAATGACACCTCGGAGCCTATAACATTATCAGCAAATATATCATCTATAACTGAATCTAATGAAACCCTAAAAGAAGAAAATGACAAGTATAAAAAAGTGGTGAAGAAACAGCAGCTACAACTTATCATTATGAAGAAGAAACTGAAAGCTCTGCGATTTATAAATAGCACACTAAAAAGTAAGATTAATAATGATAAATATAAGAAAGCTGTAAGTGCAATGTTTAATGAAGACCAAATAAAAGCGATGTTAAAGAAAAATCGCACTCGAAATTGGTCGAACGAGACAATTCAACGTGCTTTGAAAATAAAATTTGCTTGCGGAACTGCTGGTTACGAGGAAGTACTTCGAAACATACCACTTCTTAGTTTAAGAACATTACGGCGAAAATTGGTAGATGTTCAATTTGAACCTGGAATATCAAATCAAATGTTTGAATTCCTAAAATATAGAAAATCCTTTTTTAAAGAGAAAAGAGATCTCGAATGTGGATTAATATTTGATGAAATGGGAATAACACCAAGGAAATGTTATAATCCTGCAACAGGATCATTGGTAGGAGATATAACATTTCCTGGTGAGAAAGGTATAGCTACACATGCTCTCGTTTTCTTGCTAGTTGGAATTTGTGGTCGATGGAAGCATGTAGTGGCGCATTATTTTACAGGAAATAGTTTCAACAGTAATACTTTGAAAGAAATTATTTTTCAGATTATTAATAAGACAGAGGAACTTGGTTTCCATGTCAATTTTATTACATCGGACATGGGTTCCGGGAATACCGGCTTATGGAAATTGTTGGGTATTAGTGCTAATAGATTTAGTAAAATAAAAAACTACATCATCCATCCATTTGATTCCACAATTTATATATTATTGCCGATCCACCTCACATATAAAAAAATTTAAAACAAGCGTTACTGAATAATGGAATACTAACCATTTCTGACGATATAGTCTGTAAATATAATTTACCTTCAAATAAGATAGAGTTAGAGCATTTTAAAGAGCTAATAAATATTCAAGAAAATTCTGGACTGCTGTTAACACCCAAATTTAACATGGACGATCTAAAATGCAACAATTATATGAAAATAAAAGTGACTAAAGCCAAAAAGATGTTTGATTATGACGTAGGTTGTACATTTGAATTAGTAGCAGATGAAAATAACAAACCGGAGTTTATCATCACTGCGTGGTTTGTAAAACTTGTTTGTAAGTGGTTTTCTTTTATGACGTCGAGATATCATAAAATAGCACTGGGCAAAAAAGATATTGACATATATAAAGAAAATGTTGATTTCTTACGCGAAGTTATTAATATTTTCACTGATTTGAAAATAAGTAATGGTGGGTTTAAACCCGTGCAAAGGGGTATAATGATAAGTACAAAATCCGTCATTGACTTAACTGAATATTTAATTACTACAAGAAACTTTCAGTATGTTTTAACTTCAAGATTTACACAAGATTGTGTTAAAAATCTTTTTTCTTTAATTAGAGTAAAAAATGTTATAACTCATTCGCTCTTCAATTCACACATAATTTAAAATTAATTGCTATCGCAATGTATATATAAAAGACATAAAAAGTTCTAATTATGATAATGACGACCGGCAGTATCTATCAGGATTTCTTGATTATTTATCAAAAGAAAAAGAGAAAAAAAATGACATTGATATATGTAAAGTACAAGAAACTATTGAAATTCTTCCCTTCAATAATAATGTCGTACCACAAATGTCACATCTAGAATTAAATTCTTTGTACAACATAGCTGGTTACATTATAAAATCTATTACCAAAATATGTACAACATGCAATAAATGTATACAATCAGTAAGATCGCCAATTCCATTGCGTTTTTCGTTTACAAAGTTTGTTCAACTAAAATGTTATAGAACACATTCTCTGTTTTGTTAATATTGAAACATTTAAAGTATTTGTAAAATTTGAACAAATGTTTTGTTACTATTCTAAGTTTTTTAATAACGTTCAAAACATTAATTGGACATTATTTCTAAGTGAACAATTTGCAAAAGTCAATGCTGATCATATCTTAAATTGTCATAATTATATTTAAAAATCATAAAAAGATTTGCAGTTCAGACTAAAAATTTATAATAAAAAAACTACTGTACGCAATCGATATGATAGCAAATCAATGGCAATGCATGCTTTAACTTCGTAATATTTGATTTTCAAAATATTTGATTTTTGCAATATTTGATTTCCGTTATATTCTAATGTGATATAATACCAAAGAATTACGATATAATATTTTACCATAACCAAAGAATGTGTTATATCAAAGGTATACTTAATATAAGAAATGTTTTGCGTATTTATTTTCTTTTTCATTTTACTATTCTTTATGTACAACCGAGCAAACATTAAATACAAGGAATTTTTTAGTTATTATATTATTGGATAATATAATTTATGTATTATTTACTTTAATGTTATAAATAAAAAGAATATAATATTTAGTTCTTCTACAACGTTTATTTCTCATTTATATTGCTGAAATATAATGTTTATCTTAATGGTAAGGTTAGAGTGATTCAAATATGAGCGGGAGTTGACAAAAACTGACGGACCAATCAAAACTGGCTGTCCTAATGGCCAGACTCTGTTAGAGGGTCTCTAGTGCATATAAGTGCTGATCTACAACCTTGCTTTAAAGGGTATTTAAGCTCTAAGCCGTAAGAAATTGACCAATCACAGTCTAGTATTTTCCTCATATTCCGCTGTGATTGGTCAATTTCTTACGGCTTAGAGTTTAAATACTCTTTAAAGCAAGGTTGTAGACCAGCACTAACGTGCACTATAGAAATCCCAGAACGCAGCTAACTTCAGGTGGAAGACATTATTGACGCCGATTGTACCATTCTGTACGTTACATTACATCAAGTTTAGTTTTACGGATATATAAATCAACCCCAACCTATCGATCAAGCCTATACTTAGAACTTGATCCGTTCACTCGTTATTGAGACCTCAAAATCTCGGGTACTCGCAACTCGTGCGTTTCTCTTAAACGTTTTCATAAAATGTTTAATTGTAATAACTTTAACTTTTTCGTAAATACTTTTCTCTCTTTCCTATACACACATATACATAATGTCTAATTCAAATATCTTAACTACCTTTGCTTTCTGAATAGAAAAAAATAGAAGCTTCAAAGTTTTATAATTTTGAGGGAAACGTAATATACATAGTGGCAATACTTTGACTGTGTGTAGAAACATAAAGAAGATATCAAAGGCAACTTGACTCCTTTAAACAGCACTTTATTTTTCTTACTCTAAAGGAATTATATTGTATTATAAATCAATTTTCGTATGCGACCTACTTCCGATTTTTATCTACTTTTGCAGGCACATAGTACGTACTAAAAGAAGTCGAATAGCACCAATGACAACTTGCGGAAGACTAGTTTCTTAAAAATTCAAATTTTTATTATTTCGCTACATTTCGGATTTTTCGACTGCACATGTGCAAGATTGACCCTCTCTTTACGACAGTTGAATACCCATGTAAAATTGTACAATGATAGACCTTGTTTGACCCTGTAAATAGGGATAGGGAGACCTATGTGAACCTGGCACCCAATTTTCAAAAAATTAATTTTTTTACGGAAAACGATAGCATTTCGTTTGTAGTTGTTTGTAGTAACAAAAATTTCGTTTGTAGTTCAATACATTAAAAATTATAAAAATTTAAAGAATTACTCGCACCCTCACTTTAAGATATCGCAAATCCGTTTTCTTTTCGTTTGTAGTTGCACCGTTCAAAAGTTATTATATATTTTTGCAATAAACAAAAAGTGTAACTTTGCCAATTTTGGAGATATTTTAAAACTGATTGCGCGACTCGATGTAGAATCGTTTGTAGTTGTTTGTAATGGTTTTCGTTTCGTTTCGTTTAAAATACACTTTTTGTTTATTGCAAAAATATAATAACTTTTGAAAAGTGCAACTACAAACAAAAAGAAAAGCATTTCTGAAAAAGATAGCGTAAGCGGATTTAAGATATCTCGACAAATGACAAAGTTAGGTTTTATTTATTTTTTAAAATTGTTGTAACTTTTAAACGGTTCAACTACAAACGAAACGAAAAGCACTACAAACAACTACAAACGATTCTGAAGAAGATGGCGCAAGCGGATTTGAGATATCTCAAAGTGGAGTGCGAGTAATTTTTAAAATTTTTATAATTTTTAATGTATTGAACTACTAATGAAATTTTTGTTATTACAAACAACTACAAAAGAAATGCTAACGTTTGCCGTAAAAAAATTAATTTTTCGAAAGTCGGGTGCCAGGTTCACATAGGTAATGGGGAGGACCTTGCTTCGGGTGGAAAGTTGAAAACCCGAATCATAAAATAATAAACCTCGTTTCGTCCTATACGCAAAGGTGGAGTGGGGTGAATCTCGCTTCGCGTGGAAAGTTGAAAACTCGAATGCTGTCCAGAGGACCACATACGCAGACCAAAAATCCGAAATCTAGCAAAATAAAAATTTGAATATTTAAGGAACTAATCGTTTTCATATAAGTTGTCACTGCTATTCGACTTCTTTTAGTACGTAAGTAGTATCTGCAAAAGTAGATCAAAATCGAAGGTGGGTTGCATACGGAAGTCTAGCTTTTTAAATCCTTCAGTTATTCTAATATTAAGGTATCAAAATTAATCTCAAAATATTAATATATATAGTTTGAGATATTTTACTTTATTCTAGTATATTTTAACATAAAAGATAAAATATCTGGAAAAATATTAATATTTTAATTACCTTAATACTTTTATACACAGGATATGAATCAATTAAATACAATTGTATACAGGGTGTTAAAAAATTAGACCGACAAATTTTGCAGGAAGACTTAAAAATAAACGTTTTTTAATATTATTTTTCTCTCCGACATTTAGTTTTAAAATACATGATTTTATACTATAATACTACAGTTTGTGAGCTAAACAATAAATGTAAGTGGAAAAATCAAATTGTATTTTAATCTTGAACAAAAGACGTAACAAATACATAAAAGTAATCACTTTTTACAGTAAATGCTCAAAAATTCCTCCATTAATTTTAATACAAAGATGACATCGTCGAAGCAATAATTATCTCATACACTCAAAGATTGCAGGGATGTTTTGAATCTGATCTACTGAGGCAGTCATTCGGGCTAACAATAACTGCTTCTGTTTCAATGTGCAATGGGAGAATATTTCATATGAATACCGGCCTTGATCTTGGTAGCAGAGTGCATAAGCCATCCATAATAGATGAGTAACCGTTAATGTATGACCAATTTTTTTCTAGCTTAAGTTACATCAAAAACATGTTCCATCAGTTTCATTCCTTTAGTTGTACTCACGTAATACACAATGCATGCGTGCAATTATAAATCTTATTCCAAATACCTTTCAAAGTTTGAACGATACTTGATCATAATCCGGTAAGATTGTGACAGGGCCAGTTCCACAAACGTCGGTTAACTTTTAACCTTAGGTTAACTCATTTTTGTCTCCTTCTAATGCCCATTTTCACGAACGTCGTTTAATTTCAATCTTAGTTTAACTCACTCTTCGTCTGTTTCTAAGGGAGATTGTTAGAAAGAGACAAAGAGCGAATTGAATTAAGGTTCAAGTTAAATGACGTTGGTGAAAACGGGCATAAGGCCGGTATTCATAGTCGGTTCTTATTTTAAGACCGGCTTAAGTAATGTCTTAAGATGCTAATACGGCTTTGTGATTATTAATGACATCTTCAGATTGTACTTAAGACGGTCTTAAATATAAGAACCGACTATGAATACCGGCCTAAGGGGGACGTTAGAAAAAGACAAAGAGTGAGTTAACCTAATGCCCTGTCTAGACCAGAGGATGATCCTACTTGTGGCTCATCTTAGGATGCATTCCGTTTTACGCATGATGCATCATTTATCCATGTTTAACATTCGGTGAACAACAAGGATAAATGATGCATTATGCATTATACATCGTGCGTGAAACGAAATGTACTCCTAGTGAGTAGTGTACACTACTCACTGATAAGCCACAAATAGGATCATCCTCTGGTTTAGACAGGGCACGATATTCACTGTCAGTACTGAAAATCTATAGCGTACATTACGTAAACCATAGATTTTCAGTACTTGCAGTGAATATCAGAACGCAGTCCAAGTTAGGATGATGATGCTGAGTAAGATAATCAATTTATCGCCGCAATCGTTCTGAGTATATAATTTTACTCGCCGTTGAATTTGTAAGTAACATAACGCCGAAATCATGTAAAAAAACGTTTCGAACACGTGGTGCGAAGAATCGACCACGTTATGTTCAAGTAGGAAAATCCATACTTCTCTATGCAGCGCAATCTCAACCGTCGTTAAAGGACAAACGACGTTAAAAATTACATTTTTGCGTGGTACTTACAGAGAATCATGTCGAGCTACCAGTTGCCAAGCAATCCGGCCGCCACGTCGAATGTCGAATCTCCAAACAAAATGGCCTTCTCTGGCCTGTCTTCATTGCGCGTGTCAGGAAAATGCAGTGAACTATATACACCATAGAGAAGCCAAAAGCGGGGAGCACACACTTCTGCACAACGCATAATGCGTAAGCATAAGAAAATTGATTGGTCTATTTCCTTATGCACATGTATATGGACCAATCAATTTTCTTACGTGCAATGGCTAGGGCCTATGACTACTTAAGGGTCGACAGGAGTAACACTACCGACCTCTGTCGGGTTGCTTAGCTGCGAGTCCGTATTTTATTTATTATAAATTTGTTAAGAGCCAAAATGGAAAATCCGGCTCTGTACCAGCTTGCGGCTGATCTTACTGATTAAAACGAGCATAAGTGAAATGAGATTCGTTAATTAATTTGACTAAAATTTGGGACAAGCCGTTCCTAAGCAGCTTTGCAGCTCTAAGCAAGCCTGCAAAGCTGCTTAGGAACGGCTTGTCCCAAATTTTAGCCAAATTAATTAACGAATCTCATTTCACTTATGCTCGTTTTAATGAGTAAGATCAGCCGCAAGCTGGTACAGAGCCGGATTTTCCATTTTAGCTCTTAAAAAATTATAATAAATAAAATACGGACTCGCAGCTAAGCAACCCGACAGAGGTCGGTAGTGTTACTCCTGTCGACCCTTAAGGTGATCCTAAAGCCGTGATTCTAGCCGGTTTTTTTCGGTTTTTTTCTTAGCACTAATCTTTTAATTGGCTTTATAGAAATGCAAAATTCTTGTCTAGAATTAAAGTACGCATCAAAATCTAGGTCATGGTGGTCGAATTATATGTGGTGGTCGTCACGTATAACAAAAAATATTAATTTTTTTTCGTTTTTGATATAAATTCGACCACCATGACCTAGATTTTGATGCGTACTTTAATTCTAGACAAGAATTTTGCATTTCTATAAAGCCAATTAAAAGATTAGTGCTAAGAAAAAAAAAAACTGAAAAAAAACCGGCTAGGATCACGGCTTAGGATCACCTTAAGACCAAGACAGTCTTGAACGTCTTGAATACGGGCCTGTGATTCAGCTGGTTGCGCAATGCGCGACGCGCAATGTATGATACGTGCATATAGCAGCATATAGGTATGTACATAATATAGGTGTTAGAGTGTGTGTGCGAAATCCGTGTATTCTAATCGTAATCGGCCGCCGATTCGCGGAGAACGGATTGGAACGGATGGTGCGATGAATCGTTGAAACGGATATCACGAGTGACCGAGCGGAAGGCTCCGTGTAAGGGAATCATTCGTATCGTCGTCATCATCATCGAGAGCTCATTCACGTCGGACGAATCGACGTGAGAAGCTAGCGGGTAAGCAGCAATAGGACGGCGATATCGACGACAACGACGAGCGATGATGTCGCGCTACCCAACGTAGGCACAAACAAAATGGCCGCTCACTCGGCGGTATTCGGTTTGGCGGTACCGTTGTTTACTCGTCAGGGAGACGTTTCGACGCGAAGCGCGGCGCGCTTATTGATTCCTCGCTACCGCACGTGTCATTAACTCCGTTGTCTCGGCGACGCGCGACGTGTAGCCACGTATGACGCTCCGCTCCGTCAGCGGTATTTCTATTCACCGACGTTTCGTTTCCGCTTCTTTTTTGCGACGCGGACGAACGGTATCGTTGTGGTGCTGGGGGTCGCTCGTCGCTCATCGTCGTCGCGACGACGGCGTAGACTTTGATGCGGGAACGCGACGCCTGTCCGTCGACGTGGCTGTGCATCGCCCGAAGACGCACGCGACGTCGCAATTCGCGGGATATGCTGCCGATCGACAGTGGGGTCAGCTTCGCGAAACTTCCAGCAATTTCTTGAACAATTTCGCGCCCAGGTAACCATAATCTTAACGCTTTTTATTGAATCGTCAAATACTCCGACTCTTCATTGAGCTCACTTTAAACGGTGGATTTTAATTAGCAAATCTTCGCATCATTTACCGGTCGATCCAGCAAATCGTGCTCGATTAGTCATTCCGAAATTCGACGAATTATCTATCGCATTGCCGAGCTCTTTGTGGGATCAAAAGTTGGTATACAAGTGTAACATATATTTCTCAGGCAAACAGAATGTCCAGCTCGTATGTCATTGAGCCACAGGAAAGTAGCTCTCAGAAGAAGGATGATACGTTAATCATTGTTGTCAACGATGACGGGGTAATATCCGTTGATCAGGCGACTCTACAAAACTTAATAAGTAAGTGATTGCGAGCAAATTGGTAAAATAAAAGACGTGATGACATCTTGTGAAAGATTGATAAAGATGAATAATGTTCAATATGGTAATAAGCGATATTAAATCGCTGTTTCAGTGAATCAATCGAGCGCTAATGTTAGCGTGGTAAGATTAGGACAGGCTGACGCGGATACTGAAAATGGAGATATAACCTTGACAGTAGATCCACCGATATTTGCTCATTCTACAGCAAGCTCGGTAAGCGCCAATGCCAGCACTGACCCAGGTGGGTTGGTAGATCCCTTTATGGAGATGGATCCAGAACAGCTGGAAAGATTAGAAACAGCTCTGCAAAGTGAAGAGGCAAAGCAGATACTTGGAGAAAATGTCACTGCAATGCTTGGTACTTTATATATTATTTTTTTTTGTTAAGGTTCTTTTGCTCTTTTGTTCGAGTTTGTCTTTTGTTTATATTAACAACTTTTGTAGAATTTTATCAATATAAGTGTGTGCAAAGATTGAGACACCGCGTAAATGCTTTTGTCTGACTTAATAGTTGATTTATGCAACTTCTCTATATACTGATTCTTTTTAGATATGTTATCGATAGAAGAACAACAGAATACAATGCGATATAATATACAGTTGGATCATTGTTATACGAGCAGATTGTCACCTAGCGATCCAATACCAAGGGATCCTCTACCAATCGTTGATGATTTGTCTGAAACCAATGATATACAGTTTATACATCAAACAACCTCTCCTCGAACATCTGTTATGTCACCTATTAATGACATGGACAATGCTGGAGTTAAGAGCAAGAATATTGCGAAGAATATAAATGTAATTGTTATTACATTGTGTGTGTGTGTGTGTGTGTGTGTGTGTGTGTGTGTGTGTGTGTGTGTGTGTGTGTGTGTGTGTGCGTGCGTGCGTGCGTGTGTGTGTGTGTGTGTGTGTGTGTGTGTGTGTGTGTGCGTGTGCGTGTGTGTGTGCGCGTGTGCGTGTGCGCGCGCGTGTGCGTGTGCGTGTGTGTGTGTGTGTGTGTGTATAGAGTAACATAATATTGTTATTCATGACTAATTGTGTGATATTTAATTGCTGTGTTGTAGATATTACAAAACAAACAGATGAATAGACCCATACGTAAAACGGCTGTATCTACACCTACAAATATAACTGGACCTTCTAGAACTAATACAAACATCCTTGGGACTCCTAAATTTTCAGGGCATCATTCAATGCCGAGGAATATAACAAGTGTTCCGCAAGGAACAACTAAATGTATTGTCTCAATAATTATTGTTTTTTAATTATTTGAATATATATTATTTACGTAGAGTATCAAGAGAACGAATTATCATTATATTCATTTACAGTACAAGCCAAAAATAACAAGGAAGAAGAAGATGATGAAATCTCAGAATCATCTTTGGAGTCTTCAGAACCAGAACCATCTGATAACGATAGCGATTCAGATTTTGGTCCTCGTAGCTCCAAGAAAAGCACTCCTAGGGCTCGAGGAGGACGAAAAGGTCTTACTACAAGAGGTGGTAGCATGACAGCTGTTCGAAGAAGAGGTCAAAATAAACAACTGGATATGGAGCAGGTGCGACGATTAGACATGGAGATGGCTGCTGCTGTTAATGCAATGAAAACTCCTGAAAAGGATGATAAATTGGGTGCGTAATTAGTTTATTAGAAAATATTTGATTTTGTAGGCAAAGGAAATAACGTGATTTTCAAATTATTAGAACGATTTAGTCCTACTAAGAATAAGAGACAAGTCAAAACACTTGGTGGGAAGAAGAAAGAAGAATCGCCATTTACTGAAATTTCTCCATCTATATCGCAAGAATTGCCACCAGCATATGAGAAACCACTACAAACAATGAATCAAGTGAAAGCAAATTTAATTAATGCCAACATGATTAAGGGTGACATGATATTGACCAAACCTGGTCAAGGAAGAAGCAGTCAGAAGGTTACTTTTATTCAAAAACAAGTTCCGATGAAACCGAGCGAACTCAAGAATATCGGGCTTAAAAAAGCTGTGTTCGTTTCTAAGGAAAAATTCAACCAAGGCGGTACAAAATTTTTTACGACCAAAGATGGGAAATTGCTACAAATACCAATGACGTCCAAAACGGCGAGTCCGAACATGCAGATTTCTCCCGTAAAGGCGATATTGACGCAACAATCCACGGTACAACAACCTGTGACACAGCAACAAAATGTAAACCAAGGTTCGCTGATACAGCAACAATCGAAAACCGTTTTGTCGGTCGGCATGCCGATAAAAATTAAGCCTAGCGATATAAAGAGGGAGAAGAGGAAATCTGACACCAGTATAGAATCAATTTTGAAAGGGGAAGAAAATTCCTCAAAATCTGTAGAAATCAAGACTTTAGATAGTTAGTATTTTCTTTACCTCGTCATTAATTAAGAATTAATTAAAGTGAGCTACATAACATTAAGTTACATTTGAAACATTTGTTACAGGTGCGAAGAAGCCTAAAAGAGATAATCGAAAGGCTCCAGGCTATGTAGCTGATACTTTGGGTCCCGCGCTTTTTTCAACACCGGATATAATTCGACGTGTAGGTTCGAATAGTGACGGAAAGGTTACAGATAACCCTGCAACACCTACGACTCCGTCTACACCTTTTGCAACAGTAATAGCTACGTCTGGATCGTCAACCGGTTCCATTTCCACAGCAGTTTTATTGAATATTGGCATCTCTGCCGATTCAAACGTAGTACAGAATACTTCTAATCTTGCTGATAAAAAGACAATATTTAATGCTTCTGAACAGTCTGTACAGCCAGAACCACAATTAAACTTCGATAGAGGTAACAGTATAATACCAGGAAGTGAAAACGAACAAAAATTGGAAAGCAAGGCATCATTGACTGAAGAATTACACCCATCTTTAGATACAGGTAAAATTAAATCTTATGTAGAAGAGATCTTGTAATATTGCTTTTCAATGTATTATTTTATTTACAAGTGGTTTTTAAAAAACTCACTTATTATCTCTATTTATATTTTGTGATGTAGAATTTTTTCTGTACCATTATTTATTTCTTTTTATAATTTATTTTTATATAATACATAATGCTAAAATAAACATATTTTAAAACATTTTGTTCTTTTTTTCGTTGAATTCCTTTATTTGCTCATAATCTTATAATTAAAAACATTTTATTGTTTTTATATTATCAAAGTTTATAATGCACTGTATATGATTCTATATGTAATTTGTATTTTACATTTCTATCGTACCTATTCTTGTATCTCTAGTATTAAATACTGCTTCATCAGAGAGAATTATTTAATTCATAGTACTCTATATTCTAAGTTGTTTCCAAGAGTAAGCGGTTTTATCGTCAACTTGTATTTTCTCTAACGATAAAAAGTTATGCGTTAATTTTTTTTCTACATATAATAAGTGCATTCTCCTATTTATAATTTATGAATTTACTCTTATTTTCTTTTATCTTAAAAATTACATTAGAATAATAATTATTAAAAGCATTTTATGCATTTGTTTAAGGTGGGATCGAAGGAGAAGAACATTTATTGGCTACTTTAGAAATGGAAGCCAACAAACACGAAGAAGAACTACTTGCTGAAGCATTATTGTTACAAGAGGAACTTGGAGTCGATTTAGCCGAACATGTAAGTGTATTTGTATAATCTATATATTATTCTAAAATATATTTATGTGAATAATACACATGTCATAAAACAAATCTTTGAATTGTGTAAATCAAAAACAGATAAAAAGTAACTGAATGTACTATGAAACCATTATTATATATTTTTTGTCAATATTTGTTGAATTAATTTATAAATAAATTTTAATATGTTAAAATTTAATATTAAAATTTATTGTAATATTTTGTAATTTTTATATATTTTTAATAATAGATAATAAATAATCATAGATATAATTATAGATAATAAATAATTTTAGATACCGGATAATATTGGTTTTCGTAAAAGTGATTCAGTAATTATCTATATAGCAGAACTTATTTACAAATCAACTTAATAGTTTTATATTAATTTACAAATTATATATTTTTAGTGTATCATGACATCCTAGTTAGTTCTGTATATTTAACTTTTTTATTGATGATATTTGTACGTGGTTGCTGCGTTTTTTAGATACATTAAATATTGAATAAAAATATTTACTAAATATTTATTAAATATTTTTATATGATAATGTAGTTTTCGTTCTTCTAATTAATTTCTTCACGCAAATGAAAAATCTTTTACACATGGCATGCAATACTCTAATCAGAGAATATGATTAGTAATCTCATTATATTATATACGTTACTAATATATATTACATCTACTACAGGATATCAACATTAAATAAATATAATATTCATCATATATATATATTTATGACCTATAATAATAATGATAATTGTAATTATAATAATTAGTTCTAGGGCAATTTTCTAAAAAGAAAAAAAAAGATTTTCCTGTGGCAATCAGATTGAGTCTATTATACCATCCTGTTTCTAACTGCAGGTTAAGGCACGTTTTCCGTCAAAGGAGAGAGTGCTATAATCTGCAGTTGCTCGTGCTCAAGAAAATCGGAGTCCAGCAACTGACATCTTAGCCTAGTATATGCCGGATATCGGCCAAGGATGTGGAGACTAGTCTCATCATCACCGCATTACCTACAATTGAGCATATACCAGAGATGCAACTTGTGCACATGATAATTGACGGCGCCATGCCCCGCCACAGTTGCATTATCAACCTGGGCTCACTTTTTCCTGATGATCTTGTAGTACTCCCGATCAGGTTCTCACTAGGCAACAAATCTCCTAGTAAAGCTTTATCTTGTCCATATTTGGTCCTAATTTTTGGGCCTTCAAAAATTAAGGCTGCTCCCGCAGCCAATCTCTGATCTCTGTCTATTTAAACTGTAGCCAGCTTCTATCTCTGCATCTTTGTCGCTGAGCCAGTTCTCGCTGACTGGTCAGCTGTCTCGTTGCCTTTTACTTTTAAATAATCTAGGATACACACTAAGCAAATACAATTGTTTTGCATTCAGTACGCTCGCATTCTCAAATAATCTTAAACGTGGGCATGGGAACATCTCAAGGCCTTTCAAAGTCGCCTAACTATTCAAATAAATTCTGATAGGCTTGCTCTCTGTGACGTTCCTAATAGTCTTTTCTGACGTTATCAACACTTGTGCGCTAATCGCTACTATCTCCTACTCAAAGATCATGACATTTTTTCCGAATGGAGTGCGTTTTCCTCGCTTCTCTCCGACATTCATAGAAGTTGACTCCGGTGTTTGTTTCAGAATCATTCGTATATCAAATGTTCCGTCTCAAAGCAAGCCTTTTGTGCGAACTCTAGTAGCGGAAGAGAAAGAGGCCTCTCGCAAAGCTTGCGAATGCATTCTTATTCTAGATAGAATTTGATTGAATTTTGAATGCTGTCCACATTGCCATGTCTTATATATATACATATATTAGAACCATTATTTTATTATTTTAACCTTTGTTGTGCACACCTCTTCGAAATTACGTATTATGCACAGGGGGTATGTCATACCCCAGTCACTTAAAACGTTTATTACAGACGTAGAATTCGTTATTTTGACTCAAACAAAATTGCTGGCTATTGTTCAAAGCTTCCAAAATAAGGTCTAATAGGTTTCATTAATATTTTGCAACGTAAAAGAATTATAAATGATATGTTAACTAAAAAAACCGAAAAATGGACTTTTCACTAAAAAATGCATAAAAAATTCAATTTTTAATATTTTTTAATAATTTTTGCGGGATTATTTTCTTGAAATACTATGTTGTTAGGATATAAATATTGCACTCTTGGCTTTGGATGCAAAAGATTTATTCGGATAAAGAAAGACAGCCATAAAACGTGGCGTGATTTGGCAGAGAGAGAAAGGCGCGCGCGGAGATCGACAATCGCATATCGTCGACCTTATCGATTTACATCGAATATATCAAGAACAAAAATGGCCGCTGGCGCCAATTACAAAACCTTATAAATCTAACAGAATACATGAAACATATTCGTATTTATTAGCAACATACTACACTTTCAAGGAAAAATATTAGTTTATAGCGGAGTTGAAAAAAGTATATTTATTTTGCTATATGAAGTCACGCGTTTTTTTTTTTAATGAGAGTATTGAGCAGACTAAAGCCGGGCGGGCAAAACTATGTATAGAATCTTGAAGTGTTATTGCTAGACTACAGGTAGATGGCAGCACAGGTCCCGATTCGCATTGTACGTATTAGAAAAACGCGTTTGAAAATACGCTGGGGTATCTCCTACCCCGGTGCACAACAAAGGTTATTTCAGTTGATCGATAATGAAATCAATAATTACAACTAAAATATTAAAAATAGAAGTAATTGATTCGAAAATTAAAATTATGATTTATTGTTTGCAGCTTTATATCGGGCAATCATGCGATATCTTAACCCAGATTCTATAAACGTGACTGATACTACGTTTACGCAAGTGTTACTTTTGTAGTAAATTACGATAATTCACTCGTTTACACAGTGAATTATTGTAAGTTACTACAAAACTCCGTTTACGCGGAGGAATTATCATAAGTTACTACAGAAGTAACGCTTGCGTAAACATAGTATAAGTTTTTAAGTAATTCACGCTGCGGTGCTTGTAATCATGAGTCACAATTCATAATTATCTTATTTTATTTTACTTTTAATAACAAAAAATTGTAATTAAAACATCAAAAATAAAAATTAATTGATTCGAAAGTGAAAATTATGTGATAATATATTGTTTACAGTTTTATAGGTCTGCAATTTTAACTGGCGTTCCATAAGATTAACTGAATTTTGTAACATTGTGCGCGTTATTGTCTTACAAGTATAATAATTATTTTATTATTTTACCTTACTTTATTAACAATAAAGTTTAATGATAAGATATTTGAAAGAGAATTGAAATGAAAATAATTCTTAATGGGCTTACAATTAATTATTTTTAATCGGTTTTGTCTTGCATTGCAGTCTGCACTAGCTGATCCCAGGCCACGAGTAATACCAGAACCATTGGCATCGGGTAGCATGCTTTTGCCCACGTTAATACCATCCGAACAAGACTCTAAATCAGCAGAGGTAGTAGCAACGGCACAAACAAATACCTCGAAAGAACCAAGCAAAAAGTCTTCAAAGGATGACAAGGAAACAATTCAAATCATTCGGGGCAATCGCGTGATTAAGTTACCACCTATCGAAGCACCTGCCACTAGAAGTAAACGATTGCAAGCGAAAACTGAGATGCCACAGACGAATCCCGAACCGACGAAGAAAGTAGAGAAGCTTACGTGAGTACACTATATTAATAAATTAAGGATTTGGATGCAATAATAAGTAGTTTTGTATACAATTTGTCACGCAAGAGCGTATGGTTGATTACTCGTACATTATTATCTTAAGATAAGCAATTTTTATATGATTTAATAGATTATTAGATATATCGTATTATTATTTAATGTAAAGTCCAGTCTTTATCATTATCAATTATTTAACAATGTAATTATATAAGTGATGGTCTACAACCTTGCTTTAAAGGGTATTTAAGCTCTAAGCCGTAAGAAATTGACCAATCACAGTCGAATATTCTCCTCAAATTCCATTGTAATTGGTCAATTTCTTACGGCTTAGAGCTTAAATATCCTTTAAAGCAAGGTTGTAGATCAGCACTAATAATGATATCAGAATAATGCACATGAATATATTATATACAGAGGTAAACATACATTATCAATTATAACAAATAATTTATAATAATAAAATTATTTTATTATTTATATGTAATAACGTTAGTTGATAAAAATGATATAATTACTTGTTATTAATATATTATACTATTTATTATGCAGGGTATCCCAAATTTCTTATGGCAATAAGAGTTAATGGTAAATTCTTGAGATCATTTTGAGATGAAACTCTTAATACCAAAATATCGAGATTATCATAGTTTAAAGTTAACCAACTACATTGTCCGAAATTGGTACGTCGTATAATAGTAAAGATATTTTTAAGCATCAATTTTGATACGTTGTATGGTAATGTATTGTAATTCTATACACATTTTTACTACTGTCATGTGCCACACCTAGCGTGCGAGTTTCGGACAATTTTATTAGTCAATTTTATAAACACTTCTCGATTAAAAACTATTATAGCCTTGATATTTTAGTATGAAGCTTTTTATCTCAAAATAATCTCGGATATCTATTATTAACGGTTATCACGAGAAGTCTGGGACACCTTGTCTGTTAAAAATTGATAAATGACGCATTATATATATATATATATATATATATATATATATATATATACACACATATATATATATATATATATACACACACATATATATATATATGTAATGTGTGTGTGTGTGTGTGTGTGTGTGTGTGTGTGTGTGTGTGTGTGTGTGTGTGTGTGTGTGTGTGTGCGTGTGTGCGTGCGTGCGTGCGTGCGTGCGTGCGTGCGCGCGTGCGTGCGTGCGTGCGCGCGTGCGTGCGCGCGTGCGTGCGTACGTGCGTGTGCGCGCGCGCGCGTGTGTGCGTGCGTGTGCGCGTGGTGCGCGCGCGTGTGTGTGTGTGTGTGTGTGTGTGTGTGTGTGTGTGTGTGTGTGTGTGTGTGTGTGTGTGTGTGTGCGTGTGTGCGCGCGCGTGTGCGTGTGCGTGTGCGTGTGTGTGTGTGTGTACATATATATATATTATATATTAGAATAATATGTTTACAATATGCATGTCAAGATAATAGCTATTATAAATTATGTAAGATTGAGTTGTCTTTAAATTATACATATTAGTAAAAGTCGGTAAACATAAATCTCCATATGATATTCGAAGTTTATCATTCTTATTAGTATTCAAGTATTCGTTATAAATAGCGATATTACTTGCAACTTAGTTTAATCATCACTTTAACCGTTGTCAACTTTAAATGTTGATTATTAACTTCCGACGGGCGTGCGTTTGTACTTTGTACACGCGCAGTGACTCTGGAGAGAATTTATGGAAACTTCCAATTTGAGTCCCGGCTCCCCGAGCTATTCCTTCAGTATCTAATAACCTTTCAAATATCGTAAACTTTTACCGCATGTTTATTTTACGATAATATCCCTTATCCTTTCAAATTTTTAATCTCATTCCACGATGTTCTTTTTGTACACGGCGTGCGCTCCCGTTATGGAAAAGGTCGCGCTTGCCGGAAGATTAATTAAATGAGAATATAGATCTTAGTACATAATACAATAACGCTTTTATAATGACCAATGATTTTCAACAATTAAATCAAAGAAAATAATCTCTGTTTAATTTTTATTTTAACAATAGGAAAAAGATCCGATTGGAAAGATATTGAGTACATATCTTCCTAATGTAAAAAGGTTTGCTGAGTAAAATGACTTGAAATCTCATGCCAACCCATTATGTTATATTTATATTGATGAAAATATAAATCCAGAAATATAAATGTTAATTATTTATTCTAGCTGGAATAACGCGTGGTTTCGTGCGAGGGTGATCGACTCGTAGTCGTCCCGAATTCGAACTTGATTTAGAGCACCCAGATCTGAGGCAGAGAGTCACAGAGCCGAGCAGTGGGGATACGCACACAACGAGAAAGCACGAGGTTCCGAGCACACGTATGTGCTTTCTCTTCGTGTGTGTATCCCCACCGCTCGGCTCTTTGTGACTCTCTGCCTGAGATCTGGGTGCTCTGACTTGATCCTCATCCTGTATGCCTCGATTTATAAAAGCTTGATTACAAAGTTGTGAATAAAGGAGTGAGGTGAATTGTAACCTGGTTCGGGAACAATAAATACCGATACATGCATACTCTTGTTCTTTACTCTAGTTTAATTGCTAGAAGTCATTACAGAAGGAAGCTGAAAGAAAAACATACTAGACGCTAATATAAAACTCTTATGAATAGTCTTCATTGAATAGTCAAATTTTGATTGAAAAGAACCTAAGCAAAGATCAAAATTAGTACCGCTACTTATGACGAATATACTTTGAAATATACTTTGAATATTATATTGGATATTTTGAATATTATATTATATTATTATATTGGATATCTGCATAAATAAGTTTGCTTATACTGCATGGTCTGATTATACCTTTGACTAAAATTTAATAATTGTTTTAACATCGATACAGTCAGGTTCAGCAACCAGCACATAACAAGGATGAGTTCAAAACGGGACAAGTAATGAATGAAGAAGAAGAGGAAGATGATGAAGATGATGAGGAAGACAATTCAGATTCCGAAGATGATCCTGACCGATTATGGTGTATCTGCAAACGGCCACATAACAATCGATTTATGATATGCTGTGATGTCTGCGAAGATTGGTTCCACGGAAAATGTGTACATGTCAGCAAAGCCATGGGTAAGTATCTGGAATCTAAGTTCAGATGAAAATATTTTATATTCGTGTCATACGATGTCTGTTTTATACAAATATATGATAGGTCAACAAATGGAGGAAAAGGGTATAGAGTGGGTTTGTCCAAATTGCCTAAGAAAGAAAGCTGAGGAAGAAAAAATGAAATCGAATTCGCAATCGCTAGCTGGAAAGCAAAAAACAAAGGTTGAGTCAGTAGGTGAGACACCATTATCGCAAGCTGTGTCTACGAAAGAAATATCTCCGTCGAGTTCTGCTGCCGACCACAGTGCTACTCCAGCTTCTAGTACAATGCAGTGTGTTGTTTGTAAGAAGGAAGCCAGGAACTCCAGCATTTATTGTTCAGATGCGTGTATTCTCGCTCACGCTCAAGAAACTTTAACCAAGGAGAAACCTGTGCCATCTGGATCAAATATAAAATCTACGAAATCACCTGCGATAGACACTATGAAGGCAAAACCCGAGGCTAGAGTAGTAGTCTTTGACAGAAAAACTGGTAAAGTTCTTACCGGTAAATAGATTATATCTGGTTGATGTTAAATATTACATAAAAGTACAGTCAAATCACCCTCTATTTTGAATAAGCTGGCTTTTTCATAAATTTAATCTCTTATGCGCTGCTGTTCTATTATTATTTGTCATGTAATCACATGGAATCATAGCAAATATGATATTTTTTGTTTTTTACTCGCTTTGTCTCTCAATTTATTGTGGGTATATTTTTATTTTGCACATTCATCATTAGATAGGAGTATGGATTCAAGGGAAAGTTAAGAATAAAGTATTTGTTCAGAACAGAGAGATTTATTGTATGTATGCATACGTGCGCGCGCGCGTACGTATGTGATGCGCGCACCGGCAGAAATGGTATCCCTCGGTGGCAAGGTTACGTATGTAAGCACACGCATACCTAGCCGCTCACGGGACACCATTTATGTCGATGTACGTGTGTGTGTGTGTGCGTGCGTGTGCGCGTCGCGTGTGTGCGTGTATATATATATATATATATATATATATATATATATACATGAATTATTATTATTTTAGGCGCAGATGCTCCTCTGAGATCCAGTTTGCGAACATGGTTGAAAGAGAATCCAACTTTTGAAATAGTCGAAGCTAATAATATTAATACACTTCAAATAGGCGGAAAGCTCGTCACGCAGATCCAAACATCTGGAAAAACTGTATGTGTTCAATAAAATTCAATAAAAGTCTAAGTTAATTAAAATTGTACAAGATGTTATGAAAAAGAAATTCAGGATTTATAGATAGTAACACTAGAAATAAGAAATGTTTAATGAAACAGTTTGAAAAATCAATTCTCAGAATTAGATTTTTAGTTGATATAAAGCAAATGATTTGCTTTTATTTATCGACAGATATACGATAGATGATATTGTGAAAACAAAATTATCTTACACAACTCTGATGTTTACGGAAAATATTTTACGTTCTACACTCTTCTTCCATTTCCACACACATTTTTTAACAAAGAATTGTCTCTGCGTTAGATGAAAGTAAGTTAGTCATTCGTCTCTGCGATCAGTGATTATGCACTTATTTGGCATTTAGGATTACCTAGACTGAATTTAATAATATCAGTTATTCATTTAATCAAGAAATAGCAGAGATACATTTTATGTGGTCGTGCTAATGTAGATGCAGCCACATGATATTTCTATGCCGAAAAGTTGTCAAGTCGGGAATTTTCTTCTTATATTGCATTAAAATTTTCATCTGTCTTTTTATTTTCATATTGCATACGATAAATAGAAGCAAGCAAATCACTTGCTTTACAAACTCGATAAAATTACTTGTAACTCTGATGGTTGTTTTTTTTATTATTAGTTATTTTTACTCAACTTAATGAGTACTCTATCAAGTACAGTGTTCTAATCCTCTCTTCATAACAGCTGATATTTTTACTTATACAAAAATATAGGTAAAAAACATGTAAAAGATTTAAAATTTTTGGATTATGTAGAAATTTCTATAAGACATCTTTGCAAGAAATTAACAGAAAGATATGTGAACTGTTTTCAGGCAAAACTTACGCAGCTATCCCCAGTTAAAGTGCAAAGTATGCCCAAGATGATCTATACGAAAGTAGCTGGATCAAAACAAACTGTTTTAGCACCCAACAAGAAAATTACAATAATTCCCGCTATGCAACAACAAGCGAGTGTATTGTCGGGTAATAAACCGACACAACTGAAACAAACGATAATCACCACAACGCCAGGAAAGAGCCCTGTAATATCAAAGACGTCGAAGAACGTCACGCAGTCGCAATTGAAAACCCAGGCAGCAGGCTCACCGAAGCAAACGCCGATTAAGAAGCAAGAAGCAAAGCCATCACCGTCCCAACTGAAGCAACAAACTAAAGTAACACTGGCAAAAAAGCCAGAAACGGAACCCATACGAGTAAATATCCGAAAAACGCTGACAGAATTATTATCCAGCCGTATAAAGGAAACTGAAGATCTGAAACTAACCGACGAGGAGATCGCTGACTTGGCTTTCAATATAGAACTCGAAATGTACAAGTATTTTAAGGACACCGGTTCTAAATACAAAGCGAAGTACAGAAGTCTTGTGTTCAACATAAAGGACACCAAGAATCTGACATTGTTTAGGAAAATCGCGGATCGCTCATTAACGCCGGATGCAGTAGTGCGATTAAGTCCGGATGAGATGGCCAGTCAGGAATTAGCTGAATGGCGCGAAAAGGAGACCAAACATCAGCTGGAAATGATAAAGAAGAACGAACTGGATTTGATGGCTCAGGCCAAGTCGATAGTCGTGAAGACTCACAAGGGTGAACAAATAATCGAGAATGACGGTGGAATAGATCACGTTGATCCTAAAACGCCGGTGCAGGATATCGTTTCCGCATTAAATAACGGTGACAACATAAGTTCCACGGTTGACGATCTGGAAAAGAATAAGGATAAGGACGATAGATTAAGGGCACAAGTGGAAACAAAAAAATCCAAGAATACTGATGAACGAAAGAGAAAGGACAAGGAGAGAGGAAGAGAGCGCGACAGTGCACAGTCTAAGAATAAGGATCGACGGGAGAGAAGTCGCAGTCGACATCATCATAGTCGTGATCGGGATCATAGCAAGACCCGAGACAAGAGTAAAGAGCGAAAGTTAAACAGGAATAAAGAGAGCAGGCGCGATAAGGACAGAGAGCGAGAGAAGGATAAAGATCGAGATCGGAACAAAGATCGCGACAAGGCGAGCAGAAAGGAGAGCAGGGAGAGAGATCGACAGAAGGAGAAGGACAGGCATAAAAATAACGATGGTCGTTCGAGAAATCGTAGTGGGAGTAGAGAATCGAAGGACGTTGATAAACGAGAAGAGGAACGTAAAAGGGAAATGGAGAAGAAGAAGGAAACCTCGCCACCACCTACGGAAAAGCCGATAGAGGACCGCCTCTGGCGACATATAGAAGATGAGGCGACAACGAATACGATCGATGGGAACGATTCTGACATATCGGATAGAGAACCTAGTTCTACTGTCACGATCAAAACGCCCGATATAAACGAGGAAGCCGAGAGAGACAAAGAACAGGTGACGGACAAGGAAACGTCGGCGACGAAGGGCAGTTGGCAGACCGTCTGGCGCGGCTTCGTCAACATGGTTGACGTCGCCAAGTTTTTCATAACTGCGCAGGAAGTAAGTGGCAACGCCAAGGATCTTATGGACGATTTACCGGATACTGTCGACGTTGTGGGTAGGATCAGTCACGAGACCGTTTGGGATTATATTTCGAAGATGAAGAGGAGCGGCTCGAAGGAGATTCTAGTCATCAGATTAACGGCTGCCAATGACGAAGAGAAGATTCCTTATATAACTCTGTATAGCTACCTGAACAGCAGAAGTCGTTTAGGCGTTGTAGGCAATGTTTCGAAAAACATCAAGGACTTTTACATAATGCCATTTTCGAGTCAGAGTACAATACCGCCGGTCCTAATGCCACTTACTGGATCCGGGTTCGAGGAGCACCGGCCGCATCTACTTCTCGGCATTATAGTGCGTAATAAGAAGAAACGGTTGTCGATTGTGCCGCCGATACCTTCGAAAACATTGAAGACGTCCGACAGAAGTTATACTCCGCCATTGGTCAGCGTGCCAAAGGAGAAGACGTTGCCGTCACCGTCCTCGTCTCCCATGTTGTACAAAGCAACCGCTTTAGACTCGACGAAGGAGAAAGTGGCGGCGACAGCAGCAGCGGTGACGCAGATGACCCTGGAATCTTTGAACAAGGCGCACATAGGTATGTCGCGCGGCGTTATAGACACCGCGACGATATGTAAAATCGTACCGGAATTGTCGTCCAAGATCGTCGACCTGACCTCGTCGCCTGATAAAGTCACGTTGGACGATGACGGAGACGAACCGTACAGCCCTGGCGAGATGGATGATGATATAAACACGCTACAGACCACTGACAGTACCACTGGCATCTTGTCTTCATCCAACAAGAACCCCACGGAGTTACAGAGGAAGATGGACGAGCTGAATCGGCAAATTGAAGAACAGAAGCAACAGATTGAGGAACAGAGGCAACAGATACAGAGCATTAGCTCGTCGTTTCTCGACGAAGCAACGCCCACTTTACCGGTGAGAATCTTTATTAGGCTCATTTTTCTCGATTGTTGTTATCATGTTACGATACTTTTTGTTCGCCTTGTACAAATAAAATTGATTTTGAATTCTACCGCACACATCCCAATCCCATCTCCCGAGCTGCTCTAGATTCTTACTTCTGAGGGAACTCGATCGAACGAGTGTTTTATCGTTAGAGATCATTGAAATCGCTCGCTGATCAAATGTGAGAAATTGAAAGTTTATCATTTAACAGCGAGTGTAAAATAATTGAGTCAACACTTGTCGGGCATATAGAACGAGGATAAATTGTAAATGTTTATATATATACATATATATATATATATTTTTTTTTCCCCCTTTTTTTCATTATATTAATTCACAATATAACGGCCGCGTATCGTCGCGAGCGATAATAGCAAAAGCTAGCGATTGTTAGGATCTCTAATATTCTGCATTAGAGACTTAGACATATGTGACGTTTTAAAGTGGTCAAGTCGATCATTCGGCATGTTCGCTGGAAGTAGAAATCTGTCAGTAGCTCTATACCCTCTTTCGTGTATCTTATTGAATGATGGTTTTAAAAAAATTTGTAGAATGTAAAAATAGATTTATTCGATAAGTTTTGAAGCCGTAATGTGAGTTTACGCGTTAATTTTCCTCTTATTTGTCAAGTAATTTCGATCGATGAAATATAGAGAGATTTGTTAGAACTACATTCGTGTTTCCATTAATCGCGCGTATCTTTGACGATCAATCGTGAGCATTATCTGCCTTCATCGGTATCTCTTGTATCTTATATCTGTACTTTTGCATCTTTATCTTTACGATTATTTCAGGGTTTAGGACTAGATCCGCCAACCGACGACTGCGAGGAGGCTTACAGCCCATCAAACGCTCGGTCTTTCACGCCTCCGCCGCCTATTTCCAAGTTTGCACAACCTATCCTCGATAAAGTCTCGGACATCACCATACCGCCGAATTTACAGGAGATCTTGGCGAACGTAAAGCGGCAAGAGTCTTCTAAAGTGGATCCTTATCTTCCGTCTAAACCCAGCGCGTCGTTCTTACCTGCGCTCTACCAGAATCCGGAGAGGTATTCGCCCTCATCCTCTTCCAGGATTAGTCAGTTGGAACAGAAAACGCTGTTGGAAGTTCCCAAGGAGAGCAAAGGCACATTGAGTAGTTTGAGCGATCTGGATCTGATCCGAAAGGCTGAAGAAGAGTTGGCCGCAGTCGCGGCGGCGACGACGGCGGTGACGACAGCATCAGTGACGTCCGTAGTGCCGGCGCCACCACCATCCTTCTCTTCCTCCTCATCCTCATCGTCATCATCGTCATCATCCTTACTCGTCTTAACGCCGCCGCCTATCGTCTCCGTAAATGACGCACCGATATCGCCACCGCTTCACTCGTCACTCTCACTTTCCACGGAGCTTGCGTTGGAGGCGAACAAATCGTTCAAGTCGAGTCCTTCGGATTCTTTCAAGAAGAGCTTCACTCCCGAACAACCAAAGCCACCCGGTCTCGAGGATGAAGATTTTCCCATTTTCCCATCGACTCCGCCAACTGTAGACGCCTCCGAAGTGGCGAGCGCATCCTCAAAAGTTTCACCCAAGAGCGGCATCGTGCTGAATGTCAAACGGAAGGTAAACGATAACGATAGCTCGCCGTCGCCCACTAGGTTACCGAGGACGAAATCGCGCTGGGGTCAAAGACCGTCCGAGTAAGACAACCCTGCGCGACTTGCTATTTGGGGTACGATGACCCTCCGATATGTAAGAACACACTTTCTACGTGCATTATCCAGTGAACGTTTGTTGTGTACAAAGTGAAATTGTGTTTCCTTTGCGCAAGGAGAAAATGATCCAACGAATCGGAGCGATAAACTAGTAAAAAAGCCTTGCTGTAACTTGTAACATAAATGTACAAGGCGTTATTTCTCTCCATTGTCTGACTCTGCGTGTGCGCGTCAACGGGACTGTAATCTCGTATGGAATGAATGAAAAAGAAATATATGTACGCAAAGTCGCCAGCATGAGAGAGAATGAGAGTGAAAGGATGGTATTGTAAACGTGAGATCTAGCGTGCTTGACAGTAGCGAATCGTCGTATGCATTTCCGCATTTCTAAATGTTTGTCAAAATAAGGTTGAGAAAGACACTGTATATTTTCAGTCAGAGTATCGAATGTAGATGCAGAAAAGGTTTCTTTACTATCAAGATTGCTTACGTTCTTAAGAAAGAAACGGGGATATGATGTCACAACGGTGTGCATTTCATTGATCAGAGTTTTGTCCGCGAGGAAACCTAGACGATTGTACCCTTCTTCCACAATCCTCTATCCGCCGTTTCCCACGTCTGTCGCTAAAACGAATTCTCCACAAATTTACTCACGAGAAGAAGAGCGTATCTTCCACAGATTATTAACGACGTTTTTCATGTGTCAACGAGAAGAATGCAGAGACAGTTTTGAGAGGTATTCAGATAAGGCGAATATCTATCGTTCGTGTTGAAGCTAATGATATATAACGATATATAAACGCGAGACTAGGACTGCGTTCTGATATTTACTACCAGTATTGAAAATATATAGTTTACGTCACGTGTATTATAGATTTTTGATACTGGCAGTGGATATTGGAACGCAGCCTAACTCTATTGATGACGCCGACGTATTCGCAGTTGTCCACAGCTCAATGGTATCACCGTGGAAGGTGTGAGTTGGTGTGAGTTACGATCGACGTATAAATCCGTGACGGATATACTCCAAAAGTACTGCCCTTGTAAATACCAAAGCGAAAAAGTAGACGAAACTCGGCGACTGTTATCGTGTCGCTCTCGTATATGATATACGCAGTTTCTGCGCGTGATGAGTACGTATACGTAAATATATACATATAACCAAGTACTGCAAAACAAGTTTCTGTAATATATTTTATTGAAGATTTCACCCAGTCGTCAAAGGTAGCTGTGGCTTTCTCGCGTAAGGTTGAATACACAGAGGTATCCTCAAGATTCGAATACTGTTTCATTTTGTCTCTGAAGAGATCGACAGAGCTGATTTTCGAGAAATTGCAATTGAAAAAAAATTAATAATCATATATATATATATATATATATATATATATATATATATATGATTATTATATATTTTTTTTATTAAACGTTAAACGTTATATATATATATATATAACGTTTTAATGTATTTTTAAGTACATATTAACATAAGATAGTCATGAAATTGAAAATAATTTGACCATGATGAAACCATTGTGTTTAAATTATTTCCTTTGTAGATAAAAACTTGTCGAAAACAGTTCAATTATTGTCATGATTGAATTATCCTTGATATGATCAAAGTATTCCTGATTGAGAATGGTGAAGAGTGTCTTCAATTGCGACATTTTCCATTGGAAAAGCGGCACCATAAGCCTTGCGGTATGAAAACGCAGATGTGTTTTAAGATGAATTCTGTACTTTAAGCAAGCAGTGATGTATATAATTCGCACAATGTTGCTTTAACCAAAAAGCTGATTGCGCGCGCGCGCGCGCACGCACACACACATACACACACATATGGGGCATTCCATGCCAAATCGACCTGGATTTGACCCTCGACCTCTCGGATTTGGTCGGCGATTTTTTATGTTATTGTTCCAACTCTAAAATGCACTCAGAATTTTTTTTACATTTTTTTAAAATAAAATTAATTTAGTTATAATTTGTTAAACAGACATATTGATGGCCACAATTTAAAAATGTGAAAAAATTATCAAAAATCCTATCAAATATCAAAATTTTTAAGCCTTGACCCAAAGTGAGCCGGCGTTCGCTTCTAATTTCTTCGAGCTTTTTTCGAAAAAAATATTGAAAAAAATTAGAAGCAGACGTCAGTCTACTGTAGGCTGTTGCTTGAACATTTTTGTATATAACACAGGATTTTTGAGAATTTTTTCATATTTTTCTGACGCGATTTTTTTTATTTTGGAAAATTGTTTCAAAAAAATTTGAAAAACTTATTAAAAACATTTGATTCATTGGTTAGGTGGTGGTCCAAAATTTACTCGATTTTTATGAAAATCAATATCTGGGGGTTTTTCAGGTCGCTTTTGAAGAATCCGTAATCAGAATCTGAAAAATCAAAACGGCGGATCTAATATGGCGGCTGTAATAAATGAAAAATTGACTGGAATGGTTAGATTATTAATCATGTTAAAAATTAATTTTTTTGAATAGTATTTATTGATTTTATTGATCAAAAAAAGAAATTATTAACAGATAATAAAATTAATTTTTTTCCCATGAAAATAGGTATGTGGGGGTTTTCCAAGTCGATGATTTAGTTTGTAATTCTTTAAATATATAGATATATATACTTTTTTTTCCATTTTTTTACAATAAAAATGTAGAATAACGATAAAAATAAAAATGAAAAATATTTAAAAAATTGAAAACTAAATCACCCCAGCAACCTGAAAAACCCCCACATACATATTTTCATGGAGAAAAAATTAATTTTATTGCCTTTTAGTAATTTTTTTTTGTTTATCAACAAATACTATTCAAAAAAATTAATTTTGGACATGATTAATAATCTTACAATTAGTGTTCCAGTCAATTTTTCATGTCTTACAGCCATTATATTGGATCCGCCATTTTGATTTTTCAGATTCTGACTACGGATTCTTCATAGGATTCAGGTCATAAGCGACCTAAAAAACCTCCAGATGCTGATTTTCATGGAAATTAAATGAATTTTGGATCATCTGACCAATAATTATGTTTTTAATAAAAGTTTTTTATCTATTCCAGCCGCCATATTGAAGCAGTTATTTTAAATTTTTCAAAAGGCCACGTTTTTTCTTAAACTACACATAAAAACGAAAATTTTAAGCCATCGAACGTCATGTTTCGAATTAATTTTACTCAGACACTTGTCCCACTTGACGTGGAACGCGTGTATGTGTATATATAATATATTATGGCTGCATTCTAATATTCCCTGTCAGTACTGAAACTCTATATTTTTCTATATTTTACATTACGTTACGTATGCTATAGATATTCAGTACTGACAGTTGCTGACAGTAAATATAATCGGAATCCAGCCAAAATATACTAACAATAAGTAGCTGTAAGTTTATCGTCTTTCTCTTCCATAATACGACAACTCTAGTTATTGGGATCGATAATATAATACATTCGAAGCATTTAATTTTGTATATGAGATGAACACGTCGTTAAAATGCATACGATGTAACATATCGCGGTCTTGATTCAGTTAACTCAACTTTTAGCGATTTTTAAGAATTATTGGTATGATAAACATTGGTGTGACATGTACATTTATATTGTAAAATTCTGAATTACTACGTATCCTTTGAGGCTATTTACTTCCAAGTCCCGATATGTCTGAAAGAGATTTATTAGGGGAATATCGTTGTAAGAAATTTTCATATGACATAACGATATCGAGATGTAAGTAAATATTTTGTCTTCTTTTTTATTTTTGCAAGTTTGCAAGTTTCCTTCATTACGAATTTTAAAGACAAAGATGTATACTTTTATATCCTTATATGTGTTCTTATCTGTTCTTATCAGTTTCTTTTATCCTCTTGCTGAATATATAGCAGAACACGAATATGACGTGGGTTGTGTACATACATAGACCTACAAAAAGGCAAATGTACGTCTCGAATTTATGTACGATAATTTGAATAGCTCGAATACTGGGAATGGTATTACGCAAAATAGCTACGAACACATTTGTTTCAATCACACCCACAATCACACTTTCCTTTTTTTTTTTTTTAAATAATGTAGAAGAGCGTAGAAATTTGTAGTTTTATTTGTAGACCATCAGGCTATGATACTACTGAGCTACTTTAGCAGTTTAACTTTAAATGCGACTAAAAAGCGCCATTATATAATACAACGTATATTACATTTACAAGGATTACTATACGTTGTATACCTCGTCTATATTTAACAATTACTTTATAAGGAAATTAGCTGTCTTATTTTATTGTACACTTTTGTACCGCGATCTTCAGCTGATATGGCACTTCTTCATTACATATTATGTATCTCGTCATTATTAATATTAATCTTAATTATAAAGGAGATTATACATGCGATTATTGATTTGTTTAATCATTGTCTCTCCTTGCGCTTGAGTTATAGCATTCATTATATATAGCTATGCGTTATGTTTATATATGTCAAAATATGTTTATATTCATCACCGAATGTATCCTGAAATACGGATACGCAGAAAATTTATAACAATTTTATAATTTTATGGCTAAATCTAATAGAGACGAATCGTATTAGTATTTACTAGTAAATATCTGTAATAAAAGAATGAGAAATAATATCAGTTTTCGATAGATTCCGATCGTATCACAGATTAGTTATTCAGTAATTTTCTTAGTATTCCTGAAATTATTCTGAAGAAAAAAAGTATGCTAATACGTTAATGGTTATTAATTGTGCCCCGAAAAAAGTATACAGGGTGTTAAGAAAAAATGAGAGAATAAATGTTGAAAAGTAAGCATAATCCTCAGAAAGCGAAAAAAATGTTTAATCGACATATGCTCGAAAATCTACATTTTCAGTATAAAATGCGACTTTGGTTCCAGTAATGCAAGTTGTTTTCTTTCACTTATGTTTTATGTCAAAATAATAAAGATCACAATAATTATTTACATAAAATCTTCTTTATTATTTTATTTATTTTTATAAGATATGTTTGATGTCTTTCTTGCATATTTATATTTTTGGAACATTTACATACATTGACATAAATATTTGTAGTTTGTTTTGATGTGCATTTTCTATTAATCGTTAATTTACTTAATATTATCCGCTATACTACATTACATTTATTATATTACATTAATTACATTTATTATATACTATATATACATAGTCAACATAGTACATGATAGTCGTGTTTTAAATTTTGTGAGAAAAAGATTTATATTTTATAACTAACAAGAAAAAAAGCAACATGAAATGTATACATATTTTCTTAAATTGATCAATTGTAATATAAAAATATAATCATCATACTATTAAACTATGTTTACTTTTTGCTTTCACAAATTTCTTCAAATGGTCAGAATTTAAACTCTCGTAGCATGCAAAACCTCAATGAATATCGACGTGGCCTTCACCAAATCAATCTTTAGAACCTTGATATTTTAGTGAGATTTAGAACACGTTCTTTCCTCTAACATTTAGACGAAAAGACTTTTTTTAAGTCTCATGGAAATATCGAGGCTTTGAAGGCTGATCTAGTGAAAGCATTGCAGTAGCGTTGAGATCTTGCGTGCTGTGAGAATTTGAAGCTCAACATTTGAAGAAATTTGTGAAGTCAAAAGATGAACATTTTTAATAGTTATGATTATTTTTATATTATGATTGGTCAATTCAATAAAATATGTATAGGGTAGACCGGGGCACGTTGTCACACATTTGGTTCAATATTTTTTGTATTTTTTACATTCAATATTTAAGAGTACTTTGATATGCCAAAATTTCGAGTGAACCCTCAGCTTCAATTGGACAGTATCGAATTTTGTGTGATTGTTACTCTACAGTTGTTACATAACAATAAATAACGACAGGTCGCTTGTGACAACGTGCCCCGTGACCGGGGCACGTTGTCACATCAAATGTAATTGCATGCAAAATGTTATCCAAACTGTATTCAACGTAAATATCAATATATTATAGTGCAATGCAATGTAAAAAAGTAAAATCCTTCACAGAAACATTTATTTTATTTCAAAAAAATTCAAATCCATTTTTCTTAGAAACAAAATTTGTGGATTGACAGCGAATTCAGGCGCTTGCACTAGCGCACACTTGTGCGTATGTACTAAGGGTGCAGTCCCACGTAGAGAAAAAGCGGAACGGAAAGCAAGCACAGTAGGGGGGGAGGGTAAATAATCAGAACGTTTCTCCAAATATCCGTTCCGATTTTATATGACCGCCGGGTTCCCCATGTACCAGGAAAAACGGAAATACGTAAATATTAAAAATCATTTTTTACTAATTATACTTCACAGAAATAATTAATATATTATAAGATATATTAATATTATAAGATAATATCTGTCTATTACTACGTTTACGCGAGCGTTACTTCTGTAGTAATTAGGTTACAAATTTTTCCGTTTCTTTTCCGTTCCGTAACAGCTCCGTCTCCGTGCCATGGGGAACCCCCTCACTATAACACGGGACAGAATTGAACGGAACTACTCTTTAAGGTGTATGACTTAATATCCAGACAAACTTGCATAGGTGCATAACCATATGCATAAAGAAACGGATTGGTCGAATCTATTTTCTTATGCACATGCATATGGACCAATCAATTCTCTTATGCTTATGTTTATGCGCTATGCAAGTTTGTCTGGATTGACCTTTAAGCTTTAAGTCGTAACTTGTGACGTCATTTCCCTTAAGGTTTTTACGCCCTTCCTTTAGCTCTAATCTTAAATCCTCAAACGATTTAGCGAAATTTCATTTCTGAACGGTTACAAACTTACGGTTTACAATCGATCGCGCAATGTGAAATTAGAAGCGGGTGTACGCAATGTCAAAATATTAACGGGTTTACACTATGGAACCGAACGCGGATATTCAGGATATTGATATCATTGAGACATCACAGGAATAAATCAATGATGAAATTCTAATTTTTCTTGTGAGAGAAAATTCAGTGCTATATATGAAAACACAAAAAGATTACCAGAATAAGGAACTGAAACTTGATATATGGTAAAGTATTGGGGAGACGCTTGGCTGCACAGGTTAGTATTAAAAATAATAAATAAATTAATTTAAAAAATTAAAAATGATTAAAAATTAAAAAAAGCAAAGTAGTAGAAGTTTGTTAATAGCAAACTTCTATTTTAAACTTGGTGACATTAGGTGAGCAAGCAGAAGGGCGTTGGAATACTCTTCGCAATACATTCACCAAGAAGCTACGGGAAAAGAAGACAGGTCAACCCAGTGGTTCAGGATCTAAAATGACAAAAATTTGGATTTACTTTAAACAAATGTCTTTCCTGACACCGCACATTGCACATAGAATGTAAAAGTACATAGTTATCTTTGGAGAATACTTTATTGCTTTGATAAAATATCAATATTTTTGCTGCAATCATGTCGCGCAGCTCTATAGCAGATTCCCAGCAAGAAAAAAGTATGACATCACAAAGTATTATGGGGTCGTCGCTAGTCACCAAAGACATTACAGTAAAGACAATGTCAAGTTTATCAAATAATGTATTGAGTTTAATGAATGTGCCGATATGCTCTGATGATAGCATTAGCAGTTTTTTATGTGATGAGTCCTTATCAGCAAATATTGCTACCTTAGACCAGCAATCTCCTGTTACCTCGAAAGATTGTGTGGACGATGTAACTGATTTGAATAATAGAGTGCAAAAGGAGATAGCTGCTAACGTTATTGTTACTGAGGCCATGGGCATTGCAATCCAGAAGAAGAAAGTGGTGCCAGCTCCAGATCGATTTGCAGTAAAAAAGCAGAAGACAACAAAAACAGTCGAGAATGTATTATGCCAGCCTTCTCATGCCTTTGATGTAATGGCAACGGCATATTTGCAGCGTAATTCTACTGCTCAGCAGCAGCAGCAGTCGCAGCAGCAGCACCCGTATATCACAGCAATAGCTGAAGCAATGAAACAAGTACCAGATGAAAAGCATTTGACTTGTTTCATGTCGATCATGCAAGTAATTTCAATTTGCTCACATGATAAGCAATTGCCAAGCAACTGAGATATCTCAGGTAGGTATTAATAAATTGTTTAATTGATAATTGATTAATTGTTTTATTTTTTATTTTATTTCATATAAGTGCTGTAAAACTCTTTTAGCTTTTGACTGATTAAATAACATGCCAAAGATTATTAGATAATACTTAACATTTATTTACGTTAAACACTGAAATGTATAAATATGTCTTGTACAATAAAATTAATGTGAGTAAAATTAAATTTATTTGACCGTAATGTAGTAAATGCAAAATTAAATTTTTTACACAAACTTAGCACAATACGATTTAACAATTAGGGAACATTTATTATGCGCCCCCTGTTTACAGATTTTCATTGCCAAGATACTTGTCTCTTATTTGAGATGAGATATTCTTGTTGTTTTATTGCAATTGTGGCAGCACGATTAGATCCCACTCGATAGTCTACGATAGTCTTGATAGTCCCAAATAGTCTACGTAACCAGGTGGACAGTATGATTGGAATCCAACACGATGTTCTTCTCTTTTCATGATAAAGTTGTGTAAACAAACTATAGCACAAATTATAGCCTCTACATTATCTGGATATAGAGCCAATAATATGGTTCTTAGCACGCTCTATCTATATAAAAATCTGTATAAAAATATCTGCCGTTACGTACATTGATTTCATTACCCTGTACTCACAAAGTAATGATGGGTTACTAATGTTGAGTTTTGCAATGCCTTTGGTTGTGGCAGATCTAATTCATCACGTTCCAGAGCTTGTCCAAATGCCGATGCACTGAGGATACTTTGTGTCTAACAGTGATCCTGAAGGGAAACATGATATATCATATTCATTGTGTATGCATATTTAAAAATTTGCTATTATTGGTCTCAAATTGTACACAATATTAAATGATAAGTTCTCATCATAATCTCCGATATCTACAAAGGTAAATACATAATTTGCATCACATGTGGCTAGCAATACCATACTGTAATATCTTTTGTAGTTATAGTATGCTAAACCGGAGTTGGGTTGACACTGCACACGGATGTGCTTTCCATCAAAAGCCCCAACACAGTTGGGGAAATTCCATCGATCACAAAAGTCTTGTTCAATATTTTTTCACTCCTCTTGAGAAGAATGTTTTAAGTTTTAAATATATTCTTCGAAAGCATTGCCAGATAACATTACACGTTTCTGTCACCACGTTATAAGATGTTGACCTGCCTATGCGCCAGAACCTGGCCATTGAGGCAAAACTGTCTCCTGATGCTAGAAAGCTGTGAAAAGTGCAAACATGCAATTTAATAAAAGATAGATAGAATGTATGTAAGTATTTGAAAGGTACATCTAAAAGTACCACACTGTAAATGCTAGAAATCTGCTTTTCGTCTCGCAGGGGGTCTGCTTATATATACGCGGCTGGATGTATTTTAAATGCGAGAAAGATGCGCCGCCTAGCGGCATTGTTAAAAGAACGTTTGCTGAACGGAAGGAAAACGCTTGTGTTACGGCGTTGGGAAAAGCGTTTGCTAAACGTTTGAAAAGTCTGACAGCAAACTCTCTGCACGAATGCGTTTCAGCGTCTACTGACCGTTCTCTGAAAAGCGTTGCCTCAGTATTCCAGAACTTTCATGAAACGTTATATACAGCGTTTTATAAGCGTTCTGGAAGCGTTCAAAACCCAACGGCGTTGTGTAAGCGTTTTTATAAAGTTTGAAAGCGTATAAACTCTCAAAAAATCCTCATTGAACGGTTGTCAACGCTATATAAAGCTTCTTATTTTCGCCAGGGAAGCTTCCTCATAGAGGAACTTTGTGAGCAAAATAAAATAGGAGCAATTAATGGTAGCAATCTGTAATGATGAGGCAGCATTGTGCAAGTTTCTAATTTTTAATTCTGTTCTGCAAAAAAATCACACTTCAACGATAATCATTCTATAGTCAAGGATATCAGATATCCGCTTAAAAAAGATCATGTAAAATGAAAGAAAATGTCAACAATATTTTGTAGTATTTTTGTGCAACATTATTTTGTTAATAATACTAAGCAAAAAAATAAAATAAAAATTTATTCAAAAAACGAAATGAAAAAAACCATATGTATAATGGCATAAAAAAGAAGTAAAATCAAAATGTTATTCCAATGTATATTCCCAAGTTTTTTTTACAAGAAAAATTTATTTATTTTATTTTAATTAAATATTTTTATTTTGTATACTGTTACCTTTTAAATTCTTTGTGATTAAAACGATTCTTTGTAATATTATAATTTTGTTAAGGAGAATTAAAGCTACTACTTGGATTGGAATAGGAAGACCCTTGAATGGGAGCACGAAGATATGTACCACTTGGGTTTTATTTTTTAAAAGTAGTTGCATAACAATTATTTTTCAAAGCAATATATATTTTCTTTGCAATTGGCGCAATTTAAAGATTTCATATATTTTTTGAAATAACATCACTTAGGTTGAGTTAGGTAACGCAATTAATTTTGTTAAGGAGAAATAAAACTAGGTACTACCACTAGGTTAGATTTTTGGATTTACAAAATACATTGCGTGTACTTGGCGCCTTTTTTTATCTTTTTTAAAAAAGGTAATTTTGTACTGGTATCACGCATTTTGTAGTGTTAAGCAGGGAAACAAATTAAATTTTTATTAAATTAGCAAATTAGTAATTAATCACAAAAAATTACTAATTACGTAAAACGATAACGAAATAACATAATAACGATTGTGTGTATGAAAAAATTACCTAAAACCTTTTTTGCAGAAAATTTTCTCATTTTATTTTTCAAAATAGACGTTATATAGTCGTAAAATTAATAGAAACTTAGATATTAGCAAAAAAACCAATTTTTAACACCTTTTACGCGCTGAAAAATGTGCGTACGATCAAATGATGAGAAGTTTTGATATGTTATTTATAAAGACTAAATGAAAGTGCGTGCAAAAATTCAGCTCACTTGGAATTTTTCCGAAGATTGGTCGAATTTTTGCCTAAAGTTACTGGACTATTATGGGGACATGTACTTCTGAGAATTCAAATGATAATCTCTATAAAAACCTCTCGCTTTGTTCGCTTTATTTGAAAACATCAAAGAACACAAAAGGATCTAACTCTCACCGTACGCATACGCCCTATCATTGTGTATAAATATCCTCGTGATCAATTGGTATACTTACATTGATATACACATGCGCGCGTAGACGTATACACATATATATAGGCATTGTGTATATAGGTATGTGTATACGGCATTGAAGGGGGCGATCTATAGACAAAATGCGGATCTGGCTAGATTCCAAAAAAATTATTCCTTAGGCAAAGGAGGATATTAAAAAAGGACCGATTTTCGCCCAAAAAGGTGTAAGTAAAAAGAATAGTGTTTTTTGTAGATTTTGATCTCCTGAATACGGTAAAGCTATTAAAAGTTTGTAGCGCTTGGGGAACACCTTGAAAATTGAGCATAAAGTGGTGTACAGAAATTTGAATGATAATGATGATATATGCTACGTTATATCGCATGCTAGTCGTCGAAAAATTAACAAACAACTTCGATGATGCTTTGTCTTAGAGATCGGGGAAATAGTGTGGAGATCGGCAGTCACAGTCAGTCGAATCCGTCGAATCGAGTCACAGCGAACACTTGCGATATAACGTATCATCACACTTTGTACTGTACTAAATATACGTTTACAACATACGTACAATATTAAACACATTTTACATATTTTTTTATTTTTAAAAACATAAATTCATCTTTTATGCGATATAACGTAGCATATATTATCCGAATTTCTGTAAATATACCACGTTTATGCTCAATTTTCAAGATGTTCTCCAAGCGCCACGAACTTTTTAATAGCTTTATCGTATTCAGGAGATAAAAATCTACAAAAAACACTATTCCTTTTACTTACACCTTTTGGGCGAAAATCGGCCCTTTTTCTGTACCGTTCTTTTTCATAGTTACAATTACTTTTATTCACCTACATCTACAACAAAAATAGAACATCTTTTTGTGGAAATTAAGAAAAAGAATTTGCGTATAAGCAAAATTCGCAGAATTATGCACTCGCATGTCTGACAAATATGTATATATACTGTGTATATGTATATATATATTTCATAGTAAATTTATTCAGGCGATACTTTGTTGATCTTGGTTCTTATCGATCTGGCTAAGTATTTATTAGTAGAACCCTCGCCTATTGATTGCTCTGAAAAAATAAGGTCAAATCGTTTAAAGGGTGCCAGATCAGCTTCCTAGATCCCATGAGATTCTCATAAATAATATTAAAGAGGATCTGCTTGTTTAAACCGTCATTATTTATCACCATTAATAAAATCCTGCATGCAAGTCCATATATTGCAAGAGAATTTTGTAATCGGATAATGGAAGTAAAGATTTCCCTGTAAAATGTGTGAATAAATAAAAATTAATAATTTTAAAAAGTATAATATTGTTTCTGCGAATATGAACATCTGACTTCTGGATTGATTAAGACTCTAATTTAATATTCTCAGAACTTGTCGTTTATCTCTTTTCTTTCTATTCTTTCTCGATGTAGCAATTCGAGATGTCGCGCGATTAAACACTGAATGTAAAATAGAAAGAAAGGTATTTTGACACTCTGTCTTAGTTGCAAATAAACAATATGTTTTAGTTTTAATTCTTTAACTTTGTAGAGAATCAAACGTCAATAAAAAAAAGCAGTTGTTTCACGATTCTCATAAAGGCAGATAAGTAGAGAGATATACAAAATTTCTTTAATAAACATAATTCCTTCTTACACTTAATAAATAATATAATAATCAATACATGCAATAATCAAATATTAATAATTTTAATAAAATAATAATTAACGATTAGGTTAACATACATTCCGTTGCCAGTGAATTCAACTAGTTTCTGCGCCACATTCTTCCCTATTGTGTCCCTATTGTACTTTGAGATACATGCGCGTTTATTCTTTTGGCCTATATCATCTCAAATTGCAATCGATAGATAGCCGTCGTCAAGATGACGCCAAAACGCGCGCTTTCATCCCGCGTAACCATAGTTGGTAGCTGCCTTAGTAAAACAAAATGAAATAACTCGAGCAATATTAACGGTTTTCATGCCTTATCATTTAACGAATTAGTAAGAACCCAAGCACGCGTATAGCTCTCGTTCTCCGGAAAACTGGAGATCAAAACATATCTTTTTCAAATCGTTTACGACACGTTCCTGAAGTTTCGTAAATAAACTTTTGGTGAAATAGAATCGAAATGGAAGCAGCTTACCTCAAGATGATTAAAAACTTGAAAGTCTGCGAGCAAAAGTGTTGTAATTTCGATTGATTAATGATTGAATCGAGTTTCGGATATATGTGATTGTCATTGAATATTTGATTTTGTTAGAATTAATTAAAGATGATTTTACAGAGACATATATTTCATAGAACTAAAACTTTTAATAATAATAAGAAATATTAATTAATTTAACATCATCGCACAATAACTCTCTCTAATGAACTAAATTACATCTCTGATAATTATTAAAAATTAATTATGTATATCTTTTAAAGTTGTCAGTCAGAGTAAGAATATTAAGGCGATATTATAAAATAATGTAACATTAATGTAGTATTGTTGTATTTCTCTAAAATATATGACGGATATGTGGATATAGATTAACGAAAAAGTAAATAAATTGTAATTATTAATATTATTTAAACGAGGTATTTACTTGGAAATAATACGGAAATTCATATTTGAGTTAGCAAACGTGGCCGATCCCACTTCAGCAGTTTAATTTAAGCGAATGTATGCAATTTATTAATCTATATATGGATATAGATATTATAGCATCTACATGTTTATATGAATGAATATTGTGTCACTAACAACGGTCGTGTCGCAAGCCTGGCCGCGTGACGGTTAATTTGTCTGATCGAATTATATTCAAGGAAAATATTTCTCCTTAAAAAACCACTTGTTAACGAAATTTTTTGTCTATATAAATTAAAGATACCAAAATAAAATTTAAAATTTACGATTTGAAAATCATCATTACAGAAACATTATTATATGCTATGCACAAGCAGAATTTGACTTCTTATACTTTTATGAAAATAGATTTAACAATTGTAACAAATTTTCTAAATCAATACCTGATGTTAAGGATTAAAGTGCACCAAACATTTTTATTATCTTTATCAATAAAAATATAAAAAATTATAATAAGAAATTTTTAAACAGCATTATTTTTTCAAACATTTGGAAGAATTAAAATAAAAGGTTGGGTAAAGTTCCGAAAACGGTCCACTTCCGATTTCGATGAAACTTTGTGAAAAGCTTTGTTTTGGATTAAAATGAGAGCCCTTAAAAGGAATTTTGGCGACTCCTAAAACCTCGGTTCGCGTGGAAAGTTGAAAATCCGAACTATATACTATACACCCACCCCCGCCTGCGAGGGAGGATAAAAACACAAAATTATTCAATAAAAACAGTATATATTCAATTTATAATATCCTGTAGAATTATGAAGATTTTCCTATATTTTTTATCATTTTATCTTAAAAAAATGGCTTTATCATGGTGATGCTGGAGCCGTCTGTATAACCGACAAAATTACCATTTTCTATGTGATCGACTATATCTGTACTTGTATAGACAAAGATATAGACAAGGATAGCACGCTACATTGCACGCACACATACGCACGATGCACATCGACATTATACTTTTATATTGTACGCTTCCAAATCTTGATTTGGAGGGTTTATCGATGTTTTTCTTGTTGTGCAATTCGGGGGAACTTGTTTTCGCGTTTGTACCAATGGTATTTCTCTTATATGAAATACATCTTGTGACGAGCTGACAGCTCGCCGCAACTCGAGACGCCATATTGGGATAAAAGTAGGATAAGAAAATCTGTACTTCCGTAATTTTTTCTCGTTTTCTATATAAAATCGGAGTTCCCCCGAATCATTAATGTATGTACTGCAATTCTGGAGAAGGATTTTTAATTCTGTCAAATTAATACAACGCTACGTGCCGACAAAAAATGCCGGTAAAACAGACGGCTTCAGCATCCCCTTAAGAGCTTTTATTTTAACCCAAAACGAAGCTTTTCACAAAGTTTCATCGAAATCGGAGGTGGGCCGTTTTCGGAACTTTATCCAAAAGGTTTTTTTAGCAATGTTTTAAAAATTATAAACATTAATTTGAGAAAAACGAAAGGGACAATAAAATTTTAAATGTAGTTTTTTTATATACATATTTTATAAAATAAATTTGTTTTTATTTCTAAAAAAAACCATTGATTATAATTTTAACATTTTATCAGTTTTGTGATCTTTTATTTATACATGTATTATATAATATATTAATGTAACATTTAATATATTTTATTTTATACATAAGAAATTATATTATATACAAGGTAATTAACTCAAGTGTTTAACACACCTTATATTATCCCTTGAACCATTTAAAATATTGAGATACGGTTTTCATCTAGATAAACTAGAAAGGTTACTAATGTGCTGAATTGCAGTTTTTTATAGAATTCTTATTTGCAGGAATTCTGGCTGTCATTTTGATTCTTTAAATGGACCTATGTGTTTTTTTATGCAGCACATCAAATTGGATGAAAAACAAATACAAAGATAGGTAAATGTTTACAATTAGGGCCCCACCTCTGATAACCTTGACCTTGACATATGTTGTCAAGGTCACCCTCCTGAGTGACCTTCAGAAGGTTTTAGTCGGGGGTCGCTTCTTATTAAAAAGTTATAAACAAAAAAAGTTTGGAAAATATAGCAGCTATTTTGAGTATTGGAAGGCATAAATGACTAATATATATGTCGAAATAGTTCACGCATACACTTTTCACGCGAACCGAGGTTTACGCACACCTCCCCCTGCTTTCGGGGGAGGTGCGGTAGTCCCGAAATAGTTCACGCATACACTTTTCACGCGAACCGAGGTTCACGCACACCCCCCCCCTGCTTTCGAAGGAGGTGCGGTAGTCCCGAAATAGTTCACGCATACACTTTCCACGCGAACCGAGGTTCACCCACACACCCCCCCCTGCTTTCGGGGGAGGTGCGGTAGCCCCGAAATAGTTCACGCATACACTTTTCACGCGAACCGAGGTTCACGAACACCCCCCCCGGCCGGCCCGAAAGCAGGGGGGTGTGCGTAAACCTCGGTTCGCGTGAAAAGTGTATGCGTGAACTATTTCGGGGCTACCGCACCTCCCCCGAAAGCAGGGTGGGGGGTGTGTGGGTGAACCTCGGTTCGCGTGGAAAGTGTATGCGTGAACTTTTCATGCGTGGAAAGTTAATATGCGAGATGCCACATGGGTTAGATGACGCGCTTTAAAAGTATTCAACTGTTTAAAGCGCGTCATCTGATGCGCAACCCATGTAAGTATTCTCTGCTTTAACAAAAAGAATTCAATTTATCAACAATTTACTACTTTAAATGTTGTGTTTTGGTAAAGCAGCGACTTTCTCGCGAAATAAAGTATTCTCTGCTTTAAAGAAAAACGTAATATTAGTCGTTTATGCCTCTCAGTACTTAAAATAACTGCTATATTTTCGAAACTTTTTTTGTTTATAACTTTTTAATAAGAAGCGACCCCCGACTAAAACCTTCTGAAGGTCACTCAGGAGGGTGACCTTGACAACATATGTCAAGGTCAAGGTCATCGGAGGTGGGGCCCTAATTGTAAACATTTACCCAAAGATATAACAAGCGTTATATTTATTCAAATACAAAGATATAACGCTTGACGTCGCTTGTTATATTTTAATTGTATTTGAATAAATATAATTGACTACATTTGAATAAATAATTGTTGCAAAAACAGCGTTGGTAAGTTTTGGACATGTCACCACGTGCCTGCTGCCGCTCAGAGGGTCAAACGCGCCACAACCTCGCGCAAATGGAAAGTTTACCCATGACTCATCAGATCGTCAAGGTAAATTGGTCCGTCAATGTGTCTACATGTTTGCAAGCTCAATTATTTCCTTTGTAAGCACACAGGAATAAAACGCTGTTAGACCAAGTAAACTGATGTTAATATTAAAAGATAAAATTGAAATTAATATCAAGATAAATAACATTGTTATTTTTAACTATCGCGTATATCAAAATTTATTATTTTAACACAGTATTATTTTAATTCCATTAGTTTAGTTAAATTAACATTGTTTTAATTAAATTAATGACATATTGAGTAGAAACAGTGATGTATAGGAATGGTGACAAATGACGCAAATTGAGTATAATTTGACACTACAAATTTAACAGTGTACGACCAAAATAAAAGAGTAAATATGATGAGCTGTACGTATGTACATACATATATCATAATTATAATTGTGCTTAATTAAATTTGTTAAAATGTTATAAAATGAGGAAATAGAATTCAAAGATTTAAATAGTTTGTTTCCATAATCAGATATGTTCTATATCTTTTTACTTCTTATTAAAACTTTTAAACTATTTAAATATCTTTTATTATCTTGGTGAATTTTTAAATATTTTATTTTTAAAACGTTTATTATATTTTCTTTTTTTGTTTAACGCAATTTTTTTTATTTCAACACTTTTTAAAAAAATATTAACATTTTTAAAATTATGAAATGTTAAACAATATTATTCACCTATACTAAACATTCTTTTTACGCAAATCAACACTATTTATGTTGCAATGCATAATTATTTTATATTTTTAATTAGCATATAGTAATATATACGCAAGATAATTGGGTAACCATATCTTCAAAAGACAGAAAACTTAAAGTTGACGTCGTTTGCATAATTGTATAAGCTCCATCCGGTCCGGAAGAATACCTCGGCATTCGACATTCCTCGTTCAGCGTTGTTATCGATGACCTTCCTAAACACTCTCATTAAATGTTATCGGGTGAGAGTCGGCCTCTCAAGGTTTATGGCGTCATTCGTTCATGCGCGCAGCACTGCCGATCACCAGCAAGCAAGGATCGCGATGAAGGGAGCAAACGACGCGCGGGCATCGACGTGACGCATCGCGACGCCAGGCGGGCAGAGACAGCAGCCTCTGTCGACGCCACGCCGACGCCGACGCGGATGCGGACGCGGACGCGGACGCGGACGTCGATGCCAACGCCGACGCCGAGGTTGAGCCGAGCGTCGACTACCCCCGTCTGTCAGTCGGAGCGCCGTCGCGGGGGATGCTCCATACGGTGAACGGAGTGATCGGAGGCTGGCGGCAGTGATCGCACGCAGCACGTTCCTTGGGAGTAGATCCACACCCATGTTTCACGGTGACGCGCTGCTACGGCGGAGTGTTGGGAGCGCATGATATCATGTGCGATATGTATCGCCGTACTTTCCATTCTGCCATCACCGCTTTCTCGTTAATTCCATCGCGTCCGGCACGGGGGTTCCTCGCGTGAATTTCCTCCTTTTTCCCCGATGTATAGATAAATCCTGAGTCCGCGAGCGTGCGACGACGGGATTGTGATCTTCGCGTGAATAAATCGCGTGAAACGCGACGCAAGGATGTGGCGGGTGTCGTTCAGATGTCCACCAAAGTGGCGGTAAAGTACAATAATCACGTATGGTGGATGCATCTACAAAACCTGCAGGACTCGCATGCTAATTGCGTGACATATCCTTTTTCCTTTTTTTTCTTTTGGTACATGTATTTCTTTCTCAACTAATCTGAGCTTTATAAAATGAGACTTTTGAACTTTGTAAAACGGATATTTATTAAACGGTCGATAGATAGCTATGCGTTTGAAGTAAAAGTATTCGTTCTATATGAATTTTGTTCGCCCAAGTATAAAGATCATTCACGAAATTCAATATTCAACAACAATTGCTCAACCGCGAGCGATTCTTCCAGCAGTATCCTACCAGTTGTTTGATTTATTCAGAGAACAGCTAGAGAACTGCATCGAATGTCCGAACGTTTGTTTTTTTTTCCAGAAAGTGTGACGTTGCATGAGATTTTCGCGCGTTCGTATCGTTACATCGCTTCACAGAATCGCCACATTCGCGCGCATTAGAACGCGTCGCGCGTCGTTGAGGGATGTTTTTCACGGGATACCGCGCGCGTGTCAAATAAACGCGTATATAGGCGTTTGACGAGGCTGGATTAATTTCGCACCAACATGTGAGCTCGCGTTATAGCTAAGCTCACACAGTCGAGCGATTGATTTTGCAATCTTTACATAAATTACGCAAAACGCGCGAGCACGTGGCTGTCACATAACTATCGCTACATTTCCTGCCTAAAACGTCGATATGGTTTCCTCGACGTTACCACGGTCGCGCAGCTTACTCATTATATATTGTTTTCGAAATAATCATAAATATCATGAAAAAAAAAAAATATATATATATATATATACCCACACAGCACAGGATATCCTGAGGACGTTTGTGCATCCGCTGGATATCCACCGGATATTGAATTATCCACTGGATATCCACCGGTTATTGAGATATCCCAAATGTCTGTGAGACGTCTCTCAGATAAAGTGTGCTGTGTGGGTATATATATATATATATATATATATACATTTTAGAAATAAAGAATGCTTTAATTTACAGGAAAAGAAAGTAAGTTTAATAAAAATGCTTTTCCGTCATGACAAAAAAAACATATATATACCATCATAGAAATGAAAGTACAAAAAAGAAAGTACAATCAATGTACAAAAAAGAAAGTAAGTTCAATAAAAATGCTTTTCTGGGATGTAAAATAAAATATCTCTGGTAGAGACTAATAAATTTTGCGGTATAAATCTGCATCGTACGAAATTTCATTGAATACCGAAATACTGACATGAATCATCTCCAAGCGGACAATTCGCGCATCGATAGGAAACTCACTTGTATGTGTTCATGATGCAATATCGCGGTGTCCCGCGTGACGTAATCTCGACGTACTTTTCAAGCGTTTACAATGAGAAAGGAGAAAGAATTGATAGATTCATATTGTTGTCATGATACCTGCAGGATCGTAGGAGAAATCCCGCATTTCGGTGAGAAGCGAGCGGAAGGATGGTAGACGGCGCTGAAATGACGCAATTTGCTTCCTAACGCCAGATAATCGTCCAGTTCGAAGGTGGACCCGGTGGCGTCATGAATCGAGAAAACGAGGAAGTACGTGTTGGCAACCGCGAGAGCGTCTGTTCACCCTCTGCGCTTCTGTCGTTTCTTTTCTTCTTTCTTCTTGTTTTTTTATGATCGATCCAGATTCGTCGTACGAAATTTATTGCAATCATGGAATATCTGAATGTAGAAATAATTAAGAATACTTTCAACAAATATTTTTGCATTTAATTAAATTTAAAAGACAGTTTGTATCGTGGAATCCACTCTTATAATTATATTTAAAAAAACATTGTTGTTCACGTTTTTTTAAATTTAATTTTAAAAAAACTATAGCTTTAATGTAATAATTTATGATTCTGTGACAAAAAATAAAAAGTCATAACTAATAATTACAGAAATTAATGTTTGGTGTGACGTAATAGATGTCAGAGGTCTATTTAAAAATTCAAAACTTGAAATTATCAGTTTTACTTAAGAAATTATTATCTCAGAAATAGGTATATATCTTGGCCATGATATACGTTTATCTAGATAAAAAAGATCTACTTTTATTAATAAATAACGGAAAAGTGCATAAGAGGTCAATAGCGTTAATTTAATACGCCACAAAAACCATCCAAGACAAATTTGTTACTTTTATTAGATGTAACATTATTTCCGCCAAATATTAATTTTCGATAAGCGCGCTCTCACGTTTTCCGCTCTGCGCTCGCAAATAACTGACGACCTTGCGCATTAATCTTTCACTCTCAGCAGCGACCGGTCCCTCAGACGCTGTGCGGCGCGCTGCAAAAGGAACCGAACTGCAAATGCTTGGTGCTGACGGTTCTTATATACGGCTGTCTCGCGGCAGTAACATGGTGCAGATGCGCTAACGTTACCAAGGTACGACCAATTATGTGTCGCACAACCGATTTCATCCCGTTAGAGATAGACAGACTGAAACATCGAATTGTTTTAAATCACGACAATTTTATTAGATTTTGAATAGCCTCGATTATTATCCAAAAATTTTTAAACTTTGAAAATTTTGAAATATTCCTACATTATTAAGAGGTCTCAAAAGTCTTTTAAATATATTAAAAATATATCTCCTCTTTCATATTATTGTTTAAATTTGTTTTCTGTTTTATTACAGACAAAAATAATTATTTTATTTTTACGAGTTTTGAAACGTTTCAAACGTTTTAATGTTTCTTAAAAAATGTTAAATGTGTGATTTTTTAGACACGCTTGAAACTTTTAAAATTTGTCAAAGTTTTGCTTAAATTTTCAGCTTCAAATAATTTTCAAAGATAATTTAAATAGTAATTTAAATATTTATACGATTGAATTGTTTAAATTGTTCATCTTTATATGCTATACGCGTAATAATCTTAATACGTTTTTAAAATCATACCTACAATTAAAAAATATAAAGGTATCACAAAAATGATATAAATTGTTTCGAATATTATTTGGAACTAAACAATTCTGAAAGATATTAAACATCTTTAAAAATTTCTGTACTAAGTTTTGAATTTTTTTTTAACACTTTGAAAACATATTGTAACATTTTACATTATTATTTAAATCCATCCCCTCTATTTTATACATCTAGACATGATCTTACAATTAGTTTAAAAAAAATGTTTGATATTCAAACGCTTATAAAGAAAAATTTTCTAGACACACAAGACGTTTAAGTATCTTACAATGTATAAAACTTTTAAGATTTTTCAAGACTTTAGAAAATTTTCGGTCTGGAACAATATTCAAAGCAATTTGAATCTTTATATGATTAAATTGTTAGAAAACTGTCGAAAGAAGGCTTCAACATCCATAATTACATGCCGCGCCGCACATGTGGCGAAACTTCTTTTGTAATCCTACAAGCAAAAATTTTTTCTCTTATTTCTCAGATTATGGTCAACTACACCAAGTTCCCCATCAGAAGTACGAGGCACGTATCATCGCCCTGTGACGACGGCTATATATATATTCCGGTATGTATACAGAAGGGAGATATGGGGAAAAGAAGGAAAAAATAAAAGGAAACGACTCTCCTGCCTCTTCTTTTTGTTACGAATCAACCCTCTATTTTGTTCCTCTTTAAAAAAAAAATTACCCGACGAAGAGTAATATAATCGACTCCCCTCGCTCGGATCTTTTCACCGCTCTGCACGCACGCTTGGATGCACGTCGCGTTTTTCCCTCGGCTTTTCTATCACCATCATCTCGGCCTCTTTCCCTCTCTTTGTCGTACAGGTGGCATTTATGGGGATGCTGTATCTGGTTTATCTGGTGGAGTGCTACCATTCGCCAATCAGGATCGATCTATTACACGCGGAGAGCCAGGATAGTGTGCTGTCCAAATTGGCACAGCTAAAGATGGCACAGCCGCGGATATGGTGGAAGGCAGTTTCCTATCACTACGTGCGCAGGAAACGGCAGATTACGCGTTACAGGAACGGGGATAATTATACTACCACGCAGGTGACGCGCCGCATTGCCTCTTATCGGACATGCTTTCCTTTTTAACCCTTTCATGCTTTTAGGTGCAGCCCTTTTGAAATATTCGTAAAAATTGTTTAAAAAATTAAAAAATGTGTTAGGCTGGGAGAAAGTAATCCGAATTTTTACGTAAAAAATATCTATTAAGAAAAAAATGGTTAATTTTTTTTCTTTTTATTAAACTAATTGCCGTTTGAATCTGTTACTTTCTGCCACCTTTCAGGCAGAAGTTAGATTCCGCGTCGATAAAAGGCCGACTCCTTGATCACGAAGAATTCTTTGATTTATTTCTTGACTTCGGCCTGCATCGATCGAAATAGGTAATAATTTGAAAGCACAGCATCTGATGAATAAGCAGGGTGCGGAAGAATTTTCCAGTACAAGTCTGTTTTAAGGTGGTCACGGTAGTTGCAGCTGTCTGAAATTGGGCGTTATCGCGCAGAAGACAAATCTAAGTTGGTATATATAACGGTCGTTTTCCGAGCAATGTCGCGTCCAAACACTATAAGTTAATTGTTGATATAGATCTCAGTGGTGACTGTTTGACGTGGCGGCAAGAGCTCTTATAGTAAATAACACTTTATCTGACATTTTGTCAAATCGAAATAAACATACATATATGATAGACAGGAAGGCTTGTCTTGCAGTAATTTAAATGTAGGATAGGCAATCTATTGGAAAAAAAGGTTATTAACAAGAATTATTACAGTATGCTGTATCGCCATTTATCCGTGACCCGGATTACTTCTTCCCTAATAACCTAATTAAAGGTTCAGTACAAATTTTGACATATCGATATCTTTCCACATCCGCGTTGATAAAAGTACAGCCTTATTGATCCGAATTATATGTAGATGCTAGATTTCTACTTTAAAACAGTAATTCGAGATACTAAAGTTTCAAAAGACCTCGGATAGTCTGATAAAAATCGTAAATGCAAATATTTCGTTGCCTATATGCATCGCGAATACATAGCAATTGATGTTGCGATAGCAGAAGGGTTAAGGACGCGCTTGATAAACCTCTTTTCACCCCCTCGCTCCACAGGTCTATTACGAGAGGGTGAACACACACTCGGCCACTTCCCACTACTATTACGACTATTGCGGAGTGAAGGACATCAGTAAGGAATTGATACTCGAAGCCAAGATACCGATCACGAAGATCACGCTTACCAAGGGCTTTGCGTTTTCGAACATAAGGTCCGCCACGGAATTCGAGGAGGCACGGTCACGATTTTTCGCTGAACAAGTATGGAAATATGTGTGTGCATGTGTATGTGTGCTGTTGGCTGTTGTTAACCGTCGTTATCATTGTTTCGTATTACACAAACTCGGGCTTGAATCTCTCATGGACGAGCAAAATTTAAATAAGGGAGCGGGGGAGAGAGAAAGACGTTTTAGACTGCGTTTCGAAAACTTCACTCGGGTGCACACCAGGAACGATGCCAACTTGGAAAAAATATTAGAAGAGCGAAATGCAAGAAATTCTTATTTCAAATAATAGCCTTTTTAGTAATCTTTACATTATCTGGGGGGGGGGGGGGTGAAATATACAAAACTATGTAGATTATATCCTTACATATAAAACAAAGTATAGATACAAACACAGAATATTTAATGTACATACACAATTGGAATAAAAACTTACACTTATAATCGTAAAAAGTTTGTATAACGAATTTTATTTCGACTAATAAACTTGTTAACAATATAGCATTTAAATCTAACTGTATCGCCTCTTCCACATGTACGTACATGTAAAATGCTTAAGGAATTTAACGAATTTTGTGTCGCAGTATTTATAACAATACAAAATTACTTTTTTCAAAAAAGGTAAAAAAATTGCGTGTACTTGGCGCCTTTTTTTACCTTTTTTGAAAAAAGTAATTTTGTACTGATATATCACGCATTTTGTAGTGTTAAGCAGGGATCGGCAAAAAATATATTAAAAATATAAACTGGTTTGTCCACAACTTCCAAAAACTTTGCTATTATAAATTTTATTCTAATATATATTGAGATTAAATATTAATAATTCTTTTAGAGTCTAATCTTTTTTGTGTGAGAAGAACATATTTAATTTAATTATTTTTTAAAATGTTAGAGATTGCTAAATACGAATATAAAATTTACCAAAATTTATTTTGTTGTTATTGCTTTCGTGAATAATAAATATTTCCAGACACTAAGATCTAAGATATAAAATCAACGTCTATCTCATAATATAATGGACTCGATTCAATTAACGATCACTGTAACTATACGTGTAGGGCATATACTGGGGCAAGTTAAAACATGAGGCAGGTTGAGACACCTCTATTGATATCCCGAAAAGGATGATCGCCAGCGGGTCGATATTATAATGCCGTTCAATAGGTGTCATTGTCCACAAAATTTTTCATATTGACACTGACATTTGTGGCCGGGCATGACATGACGGCGCGAAGAATCTTTCAATTTTGAAAACCATCAAAAAAGGTGACTAAAATTTATGTTTTGAATGTCACGTCTTTAGTATTGATCATAATCCTTATCATTTCGATAAAAGGGTGAAAACTTATATTCGGAAAACAGGATATTTCTGCATAGTTTAGGCCTTGGAGATCCATACTTGAGTGACAGGTTGTGGCGGTATTGAATAATCTTATAAAGCTTAATCCTCGGTTGTCACACCACTTTTTTAAACATTTTTTAAAGAATTTTTTTAATATGATGCCACTCAAAAAGTTAATTTTTTATAATGAGAATACATTCTACAATGTTTAAACTTAATTCTAGAATTTGTTACGATTCATTTAAACTGTTAGTTTTTGAACTAACATGAAGCTATTGTTCCTGCTGTAGCAAACGAACTACATCATCAAAACTCTTGTCATTTCAAAATTATTGTGGGGGCGCCGTCTCCACAATCAAATTATAAGGGAGGGGGGAGTGTTCTGCCCCCACAAAGTTGGCTCCTATATATACACCAGAAGCGTTCTGTCCTTGTTCAATTTTTAGTAAGTAACAAAGATAGAAACGATGCGGTGTGCACCTGAGTAAAGTTTTCGAACGCAGCCATAATCATTTTATGCAGGAATGTGGGTAACTAAAAACTACATTTGCCCAGGAACTCAGTGACGACTATATGGAGATGAGAGAGGGTCTTGATCTCGGATACAATGTCAACACGATGCTGGTTGCCGTTCTTGGTAACCCGTGGTTCACGAATCGCTACATTTACTGGTGTCTGAGCGCTCTACTGCTTAGCTGGCCGTTACGAGTAATCATTGAGTACAAAACGCAGTACGCTGATTATCAGGTAAAAACAATCTGGAAGAGTCAAGGACTTTTATTTCAATCGTTTCCCTTGAGATTTTATTATTATTATAATAAATTAATCGTTATATATAAGTTCGTTTACTTATACTATTTCAAAAAATTTTTTTTATTCGTAATCACGTCTTCATCCTTTATTTATTATAAAATTATTATTTAATCATTGATATTTTACTTATTGATATCTTGTAATGTCACCCCTGATTGCATACATGGGCACGTGCGCGAAAGAGATAGAATACATTACGCTCGACACACACGAAGAAAGAAAGAGAGAGGTTGGATTAAGACATATAAAGTAACATAGAATATCTATATAGAGTTTCAGAAAGTATAAGACAAATTTTAGAAAATGGTAGGTCTCACCAAAAATATCATTTTTTTATTAACAAACTTATGTCTCTCTTTCGACGCATCTTTGAGAAGTTATGCGTCCTTGTTAGATTATCTGAATGGTATACATCATTCCAGTAGACATTAGGGAGGAGTTAATTGATAGGATCATGGGAGCTTTTGATCAAATCAGGAACAATAATATTGAAATGTTCCAAGCAGTAAGAAATTTAATGCTACATAGATACGATAAATGTAATCATGATGCAAGGCAGACACTTTGACCATCTTTTGCAATAAAATACGTAAATAAGATTTTAAAAAAATACAAAATTAAAGAACGTGTGGACTAGTAATGTTAGACATCACGCGCAATGTTATCATGAGTTGCCTATTTCACAGGCGATCCGAACAAGAACGCGTCGGAGGACACAGATTCCCTATAACATAAATCGATTCTTTTTATGAGATCTACCATTCTTTAAAAAAACCCCACACTAATTATATAGAAAATGGGATCTCGGTAAAATCGGCTAATTTTTGCTTCCTCATAGAGGAAGCTTTGTTTTCGTGAATTTCGTATATGAACCTTCGATTGCGTATAAAGTTGGGTCTAATCAACTAAATTTAAAAGAATTATATATGAAATAGGGGTAGAAGAAACCAACGAAGAGATTGGTTTTTGAATTTGCTGATTTTATTCACTGGCGAACGAAATTATTACCGATATTGGTTTTTGAGTTTTTTCTGCTAATATGTTCAGATTGTTGTAAAACGTCGAAATATCGCCTAAAAAAAAATGTCCGTATGTGTGTATGTGTGTGCAGATTTGATGTTGTGGTTGCTCTAACTTCCGCAAATATTGAGATATCGGGTTGTTTTTTTTTTAATCGATAGAGTATCATTCAAGGAAAGTTGGTATTGAATTTGGCGATAATCGGTAAAAGGGTTCTTTTTTAAAAAATTTTTGAATTTTTTAAGAAATGCCCGTGGTTGCTTTAACTTTTGTAAATTTTGAAATATCAATCTATTTCTAATTTTATTATATTCTTCAGTCTTTTCTACCCCTATTTCATATATAATTTTTTAAGATTTGGTTGATTAGATCCAGCCTTATACGCGATCAAAGGCCTATAATTTTGATCGCATATATAAAGCTAAGTCTAATCGACCGAATTTAAAAAAATTATATATGAGACAGGGGTAGAAAAGAGACCGAAGTAAAAATTGTTTTTTGAGTTTTTGATGCCAATGTGTTGCTTATGTTCGAAAACGTCGGATTTAAATTTTTGAGGATCGATTTTGAGGATCGGTTATCCATCAAATAACTTAGGGTAGATTGAGGCGAATTAGATTAATATAAGTTCTAAGACAATTTTCGTTAGTGTTTTATTTTAAACGAGCTATTTTATCGTGCTAATTAGTAATCCGATTTGCCTCAATCTACCCTATACATTTTTTAGGCAGAAATCGGTAACTCTTTCACCAATCTTTGCCAAATTCAAGACAACCTCCCTTTAATGATACCTTATATATAAGATTACGTGTATGATTTGTACACTTTTTAGGCACAAATTGGTAACCCCTTCATCGATCATTACCAAATATTTAACACCAATCTATCTTTAATGATACTTTATTCATAAAAAAAGTGTGCAAGTAGAAACTTGCACATTGCTTCCTCATAGTTTTTAAGTGTGCAAGTAGAAACTTGCACATTGCTTCCTCATAGTTTTTTAGTGTGCAAATAGAAACTGCACATTGCTTCCTCATAGTTTTTAAATGTGCAAGTAGAAACTTGTACATACATTGCTTCCTCATAGTTTTTAAGTGAGCAAGTAGAAACTTGCACATTGCTTCCTTATAGTTTTTAAGTGTGCAAGTAAAAACCTGCATTGCTTCCTCTATGAGGAAGCCAAATTAATAAATCTAATAAATATCTACTAACAATTATATGCATACAAAAACAGGCTTCCTCATAGAGGAAGCAATGTGTAGGTTTCTACTTGTTTAAATATGTTGTAGCTTATTAAGCTTATATATACTGAACAAAAAATGTAATGGGCTCAAAGCTAAATAATGGACAGTTTTTTAGCTTTAGTTTAGCTACAGCCAATCAAACACGAAAAATTCGGGCTCTGCGAGTATTATATTCTTACTTTTGGCATAACCCAGGACGACACAGATAACCTAGAACAACATGGACGTCACACATACACACACCCACACGCACCCACGCATAACAAAATGTCTGCAAAAAGACACTACATGCAGTGGCTGTATTGTCCATAAAATCTATAAAATATGTGATCTGACGACATTTTGTCATTGGGAAAAGTTATTGTACTCGCCTAGCACAATTCGGTACAATTTTAGAAAATTTTAAAATGTGAAATATTTTCTCACCCCTATCCCCTTTATTTGCAACCCTTGCAACTTTCAATACTTTTCAGGCCGTTTTTCTTGTACTGAGTTGTGCTCGACTAGCACAACTCAGCACAAGTCGCAGAATTTTATTCCCTGTCACAATTAGTTATAGTGGTCTAAAAATTGTAATTCCTAAAAATTGCTTTCTTTAGATAGTTGTGCTGCGAAAACTAGCGATTTGTGGTTGTTTTATCATTACGAAAAGTTATTGTACTCGCCTAGCACAACTCAGCACATTTTTAGAAAATTAAAAAATGTGAAATTTTTTCTTACTCATATCCGTTTTAACCCATTATTTTCAATCCCTGCAACTTTTTATACATCTCCGGCCGTTTTTTTGTTATACTCTAGCGCAACTCAGCGCTGCTTGCAGAAGTTCGATAAATGCGTTGTAAAAATAATTATTACACAAATTATCACCTATCTACCAAAAAAATTGAGTTTGTTTCGGCAAAAGTGCGGGACTGGTATAATTTTGTTTTTATTTATTTTCTTAATTGATATTGAAGTTATCGATCTCGCGTTTGCAGCACAAGTCAGCACAAACATAATACAATATGGCACATTAAAGAAAAACTTAAAATTCGGAAAGTACGGGGCTATCAAAAAAAATTTTTATTTTTAATTTTCTCGAGTACGCTTTGAGTTACAAAATTGCGGTTTGTGGCACAATACAGCACAAACGTAGCACAATGCAGCACAATTAATAAAAATAGAGAATTCGAAAAGTGCGGGGCTAACTTTATACACGTATGAAATTGGGCTGATTGCTTGGTCGTTCTCTTCGTCGACGCAGTATATATATGAACTTTTTTGTTTATTTTGATGAGTAGAATACTCTCCTGAAGTAACGGCCCACATTTAAGTTACATTCTGTACACTATCATTCTATAGAACTATCTGAATAAAGAAAGGGGTGTAAAAATCGCCATTTTTTGTCCTCAACGGGAACCTCTAAAACATGCTTTGTTACCTTATTTGAGGTTGAAAGAAGAAGGAAATAATACAAATATCCCAGGCAGCACATATTAGTTTCATATACGTTTTTTGAACGTATACATAGTTTCATAACCATAAAGAACCATTAAGGAGGTTGGTTAGCTCTCCATGCGGGGAGGCGGCGCGCGGCAGGGAAAAAGCATATAGGTTAGATTTTCGTCGCGTGAAATAAACGAATTTTAGCAAATAAATATGTAGAATGCATTTAATTGCTGTTTCTTAAGGTTTAAAAAGAGTTGATGGTACAATTAAAACCCAAATACGTTATTATCCACATTGAAATGGAAATAATAAATGTGGTCCTGTTTTATTTTTACAATTTCTTGATAACTATAAAGACGAATTATTTCAGTCTTCGAGAAAGTTCTTCCTAAATATGTAAAAAGTTATTTGCACCTATTTTCACTAAATTCTTAACATTTTTAATATGTTTTCGAGAGTTACATTACAGGTTAGGTAACATTTTTGCTGTGTCGCCCGTGTATAAGAGAGAGACAAGAGTATAACTTCAATAATAATTAATTACTCGACAACCATGCAGACGATTGTCTTCAACTTTGGCATGGACATTCCCATAGACGAATATTCTCCATAAATTTGAACTAATTCTTATCAAATTGATTTGACTATATAACCACCCTCCTTAAGAAACGTTTGAACAAAAATGTTTTTGAAACCATGATTTTAAGAAATATATTTTTTACGTTTCTACAGCAAAAATACCTATTTGTTAAATTTTTTCTTTCAAAATTATAATTTGCTTTATCTATATATATAATAGCTTTAAGAGCCTTTTTTGAAACATTTAAGTTTATATTGCACTAATTATTGCACAAAATAAATAATTGTTTCCATGCACATATATCCATGCACTTATTTACTTAAATTAATTTTGTCCTACCGGTCTTAATCTATTTGTCATCGGACAAATCTGAGCTTAGAAAAATTCCAACAGTTGTAAAATAAATATTCTGAATGTGGCCATTGAAAGAACATTTATATATATTATACGTGTGTTCCGTTTTAAAGAACTTCCTGAACTGGTGCACACCAGTAATGCAATTAAGTTAGAGTGAGACATCAGACAAATATATTTTGTTTCACTTTAACTTATTGCACAAATGTGCACCAGTTCAGGAATTTCTTCGAAAAAGAATACACAAATGATATGCATAAAGCTTCTAGATTTCACATCTTTTTTTTTAAATACATGTCACTTGAGTTAAGTTAGATATATTAAGTTAGATATATTGAGTTAAGTTAAGTTAGATATATTAAGTTAGATAATATAATTTTGTGAAAAAGATATAAAGCTACCACTTAGGTTAGATTTTTGAATTTACAAAATACATTGCGTGTACTTGGCACTTTTTTTTACCTTTTTTGAAAAAGGTAATTTTGTACTGATTTATATATACATTACATTTTTATTCATTTAGCGTTGATGGATAGGTACATTTGGATGGAATATATTATTGAATGTCTTTTTTTATTCATAATTTCGATCTTCTTATAGGGAAACAAGATTTATCATTGTACGGTTCGGGTTTTCAACTTTTCATGCAAACCAAGGTTCACCCTCACCCACCCCTGCCTGCGGAGGAGGGGCGGTAGCTACCGCCCCTTCTTCGTCTACATGTGTACTGTCTATACATATACCAGCAAATTACTTCCTTTAGCACTGACAACTGGCAAATTTTTCAAACTTTTTCGTTAGTAACTTTTTAACAAACAATGACCGAGGGCTAAAACTTTCTGAAGGTCACTCAGAAGGGTGACTTTGACAACATTTTAAGGTCAAGGTCATCGGAGGATGGTCCCCTATACTGCATAATTACCAAAATTTATTTTTAATTCTCATTTATTAACATGCTATGTCTGTTAAAATTTTAATAATTTTGTCTAGAAATTAAATCAACACAGCTGGAACATTAGAGAGTGTCCAGAACATTTTAATCCAAAATTTGATTAAACACTTTAAGGAATTTAAAAGTTTAACAGGATTTACTTTTTTTATATATATAAGATAATGTACGATAAAATCTACGAAAATAAATGCAAGGGTCTTCTGTCAGGTTACCAAGCTGTTTGGCGTAAATTATGATACACCAACCTCCGGTGAACCCATCCACGCATCTATGAGCCAGCTAAGCCAGCCAGGCTCTTACATGCTGGCGCCCAGTTACAGCGAGGCATTACTGATGGAACCAGCAACGTCTCGCAACGAAGAGCCGGAACAAAATCAAACGGATGTCGCAACCGACATGGTGCCCAGCTACTCCGAGGCGCTTCTCTACGAGCGTGCCGAACAGTACGATCGTCGCAATAATGCGATTGTGAATAATGCTGGATGCGCGAGCAATGTGGAGGCGTCTTGCAACGTAGACGATCCCAGGCGAATGCTATCCCCGATGCCATGCGAGTGCCACTGCCCTTGTCCTTGTCACGAGAATGTGAACGACTACGACCTCAGGACGATGAACGAGCGCAGCTACATCGAGATCGCGACCAACAGAGAACACTTACCAATGAGCACCGAGGTTAGTGATACATTCGAGAGTGAATTAGCGACGCTACGGACAACGGCTGATGGGCGATTGCATCCTCCCGCAAACTTGGCTCCCTATTCCATGGACGATCTCCAAGTCGAAGCGTCTCCAAGCAGATGCAGCAGTTGTGGCAGAATTTCCGCCAGCACGCAAACGATTAACACTGACATTCCACATCCTCCCCATGTTGTCACTAGGAACAAATCTAACGAAGGTTCTCAGACTTCGTCGACGGATTTCATTTCCGGCATGACGTCTGAAAGAGAGTACGGGGCTATACCCCGTGACATTTCCGAACCTAATTTAAGATCACGATTGGAACTAGCGGAACTCCCGAAGGACAAGGTCAGAAGCCTGGAGAACATATTAGAGAACGAAGAGGAACTATTAGGAATTGGCAAAGCTGGCTTTGCCAACGTACAAACGAATCTTCCGTACGAAAGGCCGCATCCTCCCGAACGCTACAGGAGATTCCCGGCCTCCCTTCCGCCCTCTTTGACTCATCATCGTTCCCTCTCCCTCGACGAGACAAGCGTTTCCCCAAGAAACATGGGTGCCATTCCGAAAACTGAACCGCGTAGCAGGATTATGGTGAATCCTATGTCAAACGAGGCCTGCTGGAAGCTACCCAACTCGAAGACGTATTTTTGCTTGAAGTCGATCTTGAAGCACAACAGGCGCAGCTATACGTTAGTGACCGCGGACGAATTTCAAAATCTCGCCGAACAGGATGCTAACCGTGGTCTTAGATACCTCGACAGTTTCGACAGAGGCGAAAAGAGCGATCGCGATATTCAAGTCGATAAATTGGCCGATCATTCGCGCTCGAGGGAAAGATTGAATCCTAGGAGGAGGATGCCGTCTTTCGAAGAATTTATGTCGGCAAGAGACAAAATGTATATCAATGATCAGAAACAGGAAAGCACTAGGTAAGTCTCATCATCACCCTGCTTTTGTTGTATTGTATTAATTTTGAATGATCAGCAATCTTTCTCTATGCATATTTTTTGCGATAATTCCAAGCAAGCTTTATCGATTATTATTGCTGATATTATTTACTGCTTATTAATAATTATGCTGTGCTTTGTTTCTGCTTACTCACCACGTATAATGGCGAATTATGGCTGTATTCCGGTATATTATGGCTGTATTGTTATTAATTGGTAATCATTTCATAATCATTGTTAACTTTCAACTTGGCGATGTATACGCGATTATGACGGATATTACGCGATTAAAATATGTCTCCAAATTCTCAAAAGTTTTCCAAAAACTATTTAAGTTAAATTTGTACTCTTCCTGGTTTATTTTTTTAATTATTTTTATTTTATAAAATCAAAATACTGTTTAAAGTAAGAGAAATATAGAAGTCTTTTTATATCTTAAAGATTTTTTATATATCTTGTGTTTTTCCTTGTATCTTTTATTACAGGATAATTTTTAATTCTGCCATTAATGTCCGCCAAATTGAGAATTAACGTTTACAATGTATGACTCGGAGTTAAGGCAATTACCGCTTATAGATCAGAAAGAGGAATGTCGCATAATGTCCGAATGCAATATTCACTTAAACATAAGTTACGAAATAACTATAAATTGCTATAACTCCAGAATACGGTATACTCAAGCGAGTGGAACAATCGATATTGTCTTTGTAGAACGCTCATTTTCGCCAGTCCGATACAAGAAGTCTTCCCTGGTGATCCCTTCGGCGGCAAGGATATCGTGCCAGTGAGAAATTTGAGGGAACGTAGTGCCAGAGAGGGCGATCCCGTGAACAATCCAGCCATGCTCACTCGGCCAAGTCGATCTCTGACCGTTCGAGACGCAAGATGCTTTTCTACCGATTATACCAGGAATCCATTCCGACCCGACAGCACCACGTATCCGTTACCACATGTCACGCATCCGCACTGGCATGAAAGAGAACTCCAGTATCTTTTACACAACAGACACCCACTCGAGCCAATGGGCACTTCTACTAGAGCGCGGGAAGAGACACCGCGAGCGTATCGAAACGTCGACATCTCGTTTGCTTCCTATGACGGGATGCTCTCCGAACGCGCGAATAGATGGTCGACGAGCTCGAACGAATATGACGATAGATCTCGCGAGGGTCATACGGCTAACCCTAAGTACTTATCGAATAGAAGACGCCAGACAGCCGGTTTGACCAGATCGCTCACCGAGAGGCGTCCGAAGGTCGCTCGTCTCGACAGGAACTTCCGGAGAAGCTTCACAGGCAGAGTGGAAGATTATAGAATGGATTATAGAATGGAGAATGCCAGACGGACAAATTTCAGCATCGAAACGTCGTTGTAACGAGCGTTGATTTTTGGGTGCTAATTGCATCGGTCTCGGTTAGACATGACCGCGGTTAATTCCTCTGCTGTGTAGAATGTTTCTCTAAATTGCCATGAAAAACTCACAATATCGGATGTTTTATTGCGATAATTAAATATCGAGTAAAAGAATATCTTTACATCCTATCATAACTCCAAAGTTTACAGAAACGGTACAATATACATATAACAATATAACATCGGAAAGTATTGATATCTGGATAATTCTATAAAACAAAACGATCTCGACTTTGCATCATAGTTTATAATATGTTTTCAAAAATATCTTGATAAATGGGAATTTGATCTAAAAAGGAACAGCAGATTAACTTGGAAGTTAATTAATCCAGATCGTTGCATTGGTGCAATTCACTCCTAAATAAGATTACTAGTTTTTCTCCCCTGTCTACAATATTATAAATGGGACTATAATCTAATTAGGACAGGGAGTCACTGAGGATTTTGCTGACCTGAACTGTCGGCATGATTCATTGTCAGCCTTAAATTGTTACTTCTTTGTTCCACACTACTTGTATCGTAAGTATCCGTCCTACTACTTTACGAATTAACCATATACGCGAACGGGTCATGCCATTTTTCAAAAGACATTCCAATGCGGGCTATTGCCCTTAGCGCCTTCACTTAAAGGCACTCTCGAAAGAGGACCATAATGTTACGCGCATTTTGGAAATTTGACAATCGGCTATCGGAAAAGCTCGGAAAATTATCCCGTATGTACATGTGCATTCAGCGTTAAATACCAACTATCATCGTTTCAGAATTTTAAGCTCACTTTAATTTATCTATGATTCGTATCAGAATTCAGGATAGAATTTTATCCATAATTTTGCTATTTTATGTGTGTAATACAAAAACTATTTAAAGAATTAGAATACATACACATATTAATATACATTAATAAATTATATACATATATGTATATTATATATGCATATTATACAGGGTGTCCCATGACTCGAGGTCCATGCATTAAGGGTGTGTTATTGAAGTCATTTAGAGTTGAAATTGTTTAATAAACATGTCCATAAATGTTCCTGACAGAACCACAACTATTGAAAGTTAATATGAATATTTGAAACATTTTCAAATAAATATCCTTGGACTACTTTCTTTGGGGGCATATAAAGTCAGTAGTTTATGCAGAACAATCTCGCAATAGAGATGAACTTGTGAACAGAATTATGGATGCAGCAACGCAAATAAGAAATTCTCCTGGCATGGTGGAGCGAGCTGTTAGATCACTTTTACTGAAGACAATACTTTGCATTGAATCTGCAGGAGATAATTTTGAACAGAATTTGTAAATAAACAAGTTAAATTAAATGTCTTTTTTAAATATTCACATCAACTTTCAATGGTTGTAGTTCTGTTAGGAAGCATTTACGGACATTAAACAATTTCAACTCTAAATGACTTCAATAACATTACCTTAACGTATAGACCTCGAGTCATGGGACACACTGTATATGCATGTATATAAGGACCAGTCAAATGAAAGTGAGTCAAGAAAACTCTTACCTTTATTTAAAAAAAGTTTTTGAAAATAATCTTTGAAAATAGTTCCACAGCTCTTCAGAGCTTGATAAAATTAGACTGGGCGCATAGTATCAACTTACATCGACTAAACTGTTTAATCGATGTCGAGCAGCAACAACGATTTCTTATCAACTAAACAATTTAATCGAGGACTATATTATTACAGAATGAGTGTATCCAGTTTTAACGAGCTTCTCGTGTTAATTCCCAGGTAGCAGGATGACGTCTAAAGACGTCTTAATGATGTTTTATTTTATTGATGTTAGAGATGTCATTAAGACGTTATTAATACGTCATTTGACGTTACTCGCTGCTACCTGGGTTAACCTATGTATTTTAGAAAGTATAATATTTTTGTCGATAATATATTCATACTCTGGCGTAGTAACACGATCGATGATAGTCGATCGACACTTTCATCAAAAAGTTAACAAACTGTCTTTTGACTTTTTAGTCGAGTCGATATCAAGTTGATGAGTAAGCGCGTTCTCATAATAACTCTAAGCTTTTTAATGATCTACTAAACTATAAATCGACGCAAAGAGTCAATAGTATGCGCCTAGTCTTATTCAGGAGCCATGGCTCCTGAATTAATGCTAATATTGCCTACATCACAGCCATGCATCCGGCTAGAATTGCCAAGTTCTACTTACTACATCTTAATCAGCGCTCTTGCTGTGATACAAGTCGTTTTAAGCCCGTATCAGACTACGGATTGGGATTGAGATTGGATAGAAATTTAATCAATCAGAATAGAGAAAACTTACCTCAAGTTTAGTGAACTTTGCGTTCATTGGTTTGACTTTACAGCACCGGGATGGTAAGACCTGTCCTCTTTCAAACAGTTTCTATTTGTAACACCAGACGTTACATATCGATATCCTCTCCGCGTTCTTTATCGAACAACTTTACAGTTACTCAACCTAAGCAGCAGAAGGACTTGAAACAGTTTTTCGCAGGGCTTCCAGAAGCCGCTGATCAAGGCAGCGACATGGACACACTTGACATCCCTGCTTTCACTCTCCCTTACGACGATTTGGCTACCAGACCTGTGTTTTGTCTGTTGAAGACAGATAATAGTCTCCTCAATCGACAAATCAGGTTCTTCCACATGTACCAATGGTGTTTGGGTATTAGCTCGTCGGCTGGCAATGCATCGAAAGGAATATCCCTGATTTTGATCTCGGTGAATAGGCTTTTTAGCTAATACGCTGATTGTTCATTGGCGCATTTATATAAAGATGATTACGCTATTTCTTTCTCAGGAATTTCTCATGAAGGTGAGAACTAGCGCACTCTCGAAGTTCAAGGATCTGCTGATCAGCTTTCTGATCACACCCACTTCACCGACATCCTTGATCCGTGACCTTGGGCTTCTGCCTGGGTGACTGTCCGACAGATTGAAAATATTGTGACATAAAATAAAAAGACACGCTTTTACGTGTCAGATGTTGACCATATCTTTCTCTCTTTATCTTTTGTATCCGAAGAGTAGGACTTTGGGCTTTTTCAGCCTGTCCTTCTCTCTGCAACTGCTTTTTATAACGCTGCTATAGCGAACTCGAGTTTTAGTTAGACCCGATTCCGCAACTGGACTCCTCCAGTCGTTCGCTCCCTAGGAATACCATATCTTGGAGGACTTTGTTTGAATTATTTGAATTGTTAAGGCCTCCGCACAATGAAAAATATAAGGAACAGCTAGATATTAGCATTAGGACTAAAGAATCAAGAATAAAGTTGGATGCACGATGAAAAATACAGGCAACAGAAACAATGAATAACACAGGCAATAGATTTTATCGAAAGCCGTGTATTAATGCTACACCAGCTTTATTCCTGATTTCTTATTTTTAATCGCTAATATCTGTTCTTTGTTCCTTATATTTTTCATTGTGCGGGGGCCTTTATTGTTATTTCTGGAACAAAATGGAACTAAATTCTATTTTTCGTCCCACAAATACCGCGATCGCACGATTTCATCCGGATAGAGTCGCGAATGCCCGGAATTTGATTCGTATTCCCAAAGGGCACACGGTATCCGGGAGGCACTGTTTGCGACATAACTCGCCCCTTGCGCCACACAGCAATAATCGGTTTAGTATATCACTATAGCTTATACCTTATGTGGAAAATTTCTCTTCGTAGATTGTACTCAGTTACACCTCCGAGTGTGACCTTATGCCTTTCCACCATTCCAAGATGAGATAAATCCATTCGGAGGGGGGGGAACAGCACTTTTATTACTTTTATAAAGTGATAAAAAGGATTTTATCATAATATCTTATGCAAATTATAGAATGTTTAAAACTTACTTTAAACGATATATAATTCGCGTCAGATCTCTATTCTGAATAAATTAAATAGGGTAACTCCGATATTTACGCCGCGCGGGGATTTATGTCACAGAAGTTAAAAAAAATAGAAGCAAAAAAATGAAGGTATTTGCTCGCGATCATTCTGTTATTATGTGCCTTTATGCCATGTTAGTGTTGTGTTGTCATTTCAGTTCTTTACTACATATTAATATTAACGAAATCTTCATGAGTTGAATTGATTTCTCAATGTAGTAAATAGCGCGATCATATTATGACCAACGTAATATGATTACTGTAGGGAATGTGAAAGGTTTAATGGTTATTTCATGATACATAAGTGTAGAGGGATATAATAGTAATAAGTGGAATATACCAAAAATACAAGTGCATAGCTCCTGTATTCTTTATTTAGCTTGATATTTTGTATATCCCATCTGTTCGCAATATACGGCATTTTTAGCGTGCGGGATTTATGCTATAGTAGACGCTCTGCAAAAATTGAAATCTCCTATGTGTTCTTTTTCCTTCTTTTTTTGAATCGTATAACAATAACCTTTAATGCATCTATCGTTCGACTATTTTCTTAATTCTTAAAATTTTATAGTTTTATAATTTGTTTATTATTCTTATACCTTAATAAACTTTTTACACACATTTTATAATTTATTATATTTTATTGCCTTATTTATAAACATTATTTGTAATTTTTTATAAAGTGTATATTCCATCTATGAATAGTCATATATCCCATTCTTATGGGATATATGACAAAAATACAAGTGTTTCTAAAAGTTTTTTTTTTTTTTGAAATACAAAGAATAAATATTTCATATTTTTAATTTTTTTATAATGGTAGACAATATAAAGTTTTTATTGGTATAATTCATTTGCCTTAAATATAGTAAATAGTACTTGATAAATTAAGATTTTCTTAGATGCGGCGTATATACCGGAGTTACCCTATGCAGAGAGATAGGGAGCTTCTCCCGATTTCAATAAATTTGAAATTTACCGCTCTGCAGAAAAAACGTCGTATTTGTTGGCACAAAAAAGATATACATAGATATACTTAAAAATAAATATTATAAAGAAAGTCAATAATTTAGTTGATTACATAGCACAGTGATATATATTTTTGAAATAATGACTGTCTATAAACTTTCATAATAATTGAAGCACTTGTGAAAACTATTAAATATTTTTATCTAATATTGATGACTATAACTGTGTCTAACGACTTTCAAGAGATTTTAATTTTTTTCATAGAAATGGTCAATCATGCTGAAATCTTCTGATATTACTGAGTCATACAACTCTTTAGCTAAATTTTTGGCATTTTATTATGTTTATTTGTACAAGTTTATATATATATATATTCTTTTATACTATCTGCTAATAAACATGACTGACTTTTTCTACGGAGTATAGTTTCTAATTCATTTTATTTTGTCTCCTTATGATAAAATTACAGTTACTTAGTTTCAACAACTTCCCGATTATCTGTCACTCTATATGTGTATATTCCAATTTCTCAATTGCTTCTTGCATTATATGGTATATATAAAATTACAAATAAAATGCTATTCTGAATCTTGGTACAAACAATTGTTTTAAGTGATATAAATCGTTTAAAGTGAGCCTTAAAAGGTATTTATAAGAAATTCTAGACACTAATATTATGGTAAAGTTATTGCGATTTATGACTTGACAAAAAGAATCTAGAAGAAAAAATGATTATTTCTTTTAGCTCTTTTTATACTTGATACAATTAGATCTCAAAAATGCTCGATTTGTAGAAATTTCAAGTTAAATTTGTAAAAAAAAGACATTTTCTTAAATTAATTTATCAAATATTAACTTAATTTATTTAATAAAGAAAGATATAGGCTCTCTAGATTAATAATGTGAATAGGAGAGGCAATTAGAGCCAAGCGCGGTAATCAAAGCGCAAACAATTTGTAAAAATAAATATATATATATTAACGTACGTTTCGACACATTATTCGTGTCCTCTTCAGCGTTAAAAGTTCCATATACGAAGATTAACAAAGATAATAAAAAAGAAGTCGTGTACAAGGCGTAGTCAATAGACGAACAAAGCATAAAAGACGCAGTCAAAATTTAAAAAAAAAAAAAAAAAACAAGGATTGAAATCCTATGGATGTACCGTTGTCGAAATCCCAGATACGCCGGTAAACGCTCGCTCCGCATCCCTCGCATCTTAGAAATAATCTCGCCAGGTTGAAAGACCAGGTGGGTAAGAAAGATTCGAAAGCCCTACCTGTACCATCAAACGGAGTCGCAATGTGGTAGAGGCGTAAATTATTTATGTTAAAATCCGATGACTAATAGATTTACTTACAGCGCAATTGCAGACCGGAATATCGCATTGTAACAACAAACTTCACGGTTCGAAACGTCGCGAATGAGTGAGGCATAGGTGGGAAGGTTAACATAATAGAGACTGGTGTATAAACCAGAGGAGGGGATAAACTCTCGCATCAAGTTATTCTAAATTTTAGACAGTCTCTCGATTACATTTAAATACGCGTCCGGTAAACTCTCCGCATCGGTCTGTAAATTCAAACCGTTTGCCTGCCTTTTTATGTATATCATTTCCGAAATCAGACGTTTATACCCATAGGATTCATTATCTAAGATTTCAACGCTATTCCAATCGAAATCATGATTCCATTCTAATCTGTGTTCAGTTATGACAGAATGATTTGGAGTACTCCAATTAATATGATTACGATGCTCCTTGATTCTTGTTTGCAATTGCCTACCCGTTTGGCCCACATAAGAAGCATCGCAATCATTACAATTCACCTTATAAACCATCACGTTACATTTATTCGGCCGTGGGAGACTGTCCTTGTGCGCCTTGATGAATGTACGCATTTTATTTAAGCTGTTATAAGACAGTCTCACATTCAAATCCCTTGTGGCGTTCCTAAGCTTTTCAGTAATCGTCGGGACGTACGGTAACGTGAAAAAAGGAGCAACTTCCTCTTCATTCTGTCTTACATTCGTATTCGAGTCTCTGTTAAACCGAAACTTAAGACGATCGCGCAAAATTCTAAAGATGAATTCCAATGGGTAACAATTATTGAGTAAGATTTCAATGACCAGTCTGAGATTTTTAGCATGCAAGGACGGATGCGACGACAAAAATGCCCTATCTATTAGGCCTATGGCCGTACCTCTTTTTTGGCATGCAGGATGCTGCGAAAAAAAGTTTAAATATCTGCCAGAAAATGTCTATTGACTACGCCTTGTACACGACTTCTTTTTTATTATCTTTGTTAATCTTCGTATATGGAACTTTTAACGCTGAAGAGGACACGAATAATGTGTCGAAACGTACGTTAATATATATATATTTATTTTTACAAATTGTTTGCGCTTTGATTACCGCGCTTGGCTCTAATTGCCTCTCCTATTCACATTATTAATTTATTTATTTATTAAATACACTATAATGTAAAAAATTCCATTTAAAATCAACTATATTGTTAAAATTATTTTTAAAAATTCGTAAATTAAGATTAACAAGATTTTTATAATTATACTAAATTTACATTATAATCACTATCAGAAAGATGGAAAATTAAGGCTTTAAGAACAACTTATCCATTATATGGCTTACAATTTTAATATTAAAATTTATATATTCGGTAATCTAAAAAACTTTCATATTACAAATTTGAGCAAAAATTCAAAAATTTTAAATTTATATATACTCTATATTAATTTCGTTATTTTTAATTTATTAGTTTTGATGTTTTTGTTTTCAATTATTTGACAAATCCTTTGAATAAGCAATTAAAAAATGTAAAAACTACCTATGATTTAATTTATACTTATTTTCGGAATATAGGTAAAAAATGCAATATATTTAATCACAAAATCCGTTTTAGGGTTAAAAGTTTTGATGACATGAACACGGTAAATTTTATTAAAATCAGAGTTATAAATATCTGAATAATATGTATGTATTGTTTCTCTTAGGATTATATAATTGCTTATATACATTCTTACAACTAGCTTAATTTAAACTTATCCTATTTTAAATTTAATTCAATTCGCTTATATTATCTCTACCATATATCAGTTTTTCTGTCTTCCGGATGCATTAAGAGTTCCATACCTCTCTCTCTCTCTCTCTCTCTCTCTCTCTCTCTCTCTCTCTCTCTCTCTCTCTCTCTCTCTCTCTCTCTCTCTCTCTCTCTCTCTCTCTCTCTCTCTCTCTCTCTCTCTCTCTCTCTCCCCTCTCTTTTCCTCCCTCCCTCTCTCCCTCTTTCCCTCTCCCCCTTCCGCCTCTTCTTCGCCCCTTCTAACCCCTCTCTTCCTCTTCCAATTTTGCTCATCTTTTTTTTCCTTATCCCCTCACTCCCTTCTTTCTCTCTCCCTCCTGTCCTCGCTCTCTCAACTTTAAAATTTTATTTTTTTATTGAACTACATTATTAGATATAACTACATTTAACGTTAAATGCACTTACAAAAACGAATATAGAGCGTAGTATATATCAAAACAAATAGAAACCAGATTACTGGACAGAGCGCGCCAAACGAAACTACGATCGCGCTTCGGAAGTGAGTCCATGTACAATTAATTTTTCGAGACAATGTGCCTCGCTATTTTAGCCAAGCCAATTTGAAAGTTAACGCGCAATTTACAATTAGGCGTATACGCTATTACAAAACGTCGAGAGTCAATTACGTATGCAAGCTGTCGAGGTGTTATCGTAAGAAATGTTTCCTTAGGTTATCATTTATCGAACATTTAATGGATCCTTAGGTTTAAGTTTATATATTGCCTACATTTCGCGAATATATTACAAGATTTGCTAGTATTTTGTACATTTTGATTGAATACGGCCGATTTATTCGCATTAAATATATTCCGTAAAAGAATCCGATGTTCTATTACATACCTACTCTTTTAAATCGTCATCTTTTATTAATTAATTATAACAATTTATTAGAATTACTTATAAAAATTATAAAGAAATTTATATTATAAATGAAATTAGTTAATAATATTATTGTCTCTGAGAGAGTTGCTCGTTTATATTTGCCTTCGCAAATAAACTGAAATGCTGGCAATTAACTAATAAGAATGTATCGGATGCATAGCGATATTCACATTTTCAGTTTTCTCATATGTCATCATTGTCACGTTTAAATATAAACGATGATTCGAAGATTTCACTTGTTACCATTTGTTACGAATTGTGTTTAAATTCGCGTACACGCCATGCTACAAACAGCTCTACGGAAAATATATAGATGAAACGATAAAGATTTACGAAAATTCGTTCTAGGAATTGAAATTTATTCTTTTTATTTTAATTTGATAAACAAGAATTAAAAAGGGATGAAATCCAAATTATTTTCTTTTCAAAATCCTCATTTAGCAATATTGCTCGTAGAAGATACAATAATACGAAGGAAAAAAAATTTTTTTGTTATTTAAAGTCCGAGCAGCTCAAGATAAGAAGCTTGATGTCGTAGAACGAATTTTATTGGCGATTTCTTTCGAGTATGTGTCTATCTTTCTCATGTGCGCGCGGTTTTTCGATCATTACGGAACTGTTTTATGCATAGATCCGTCGAGCGATACTTATAAGTTGCGCATTTTCCTACGGGGGATAAAGCGAAGTAAATCTGAACTAATTAAGTAATCTGTTAAGCGATAGCTCAATTAATTAACACTGCACGCAGTTATTATTGTCAAATGCGAGCGTACGCGCAATGACCAGAAAGACGCGCCGAGATTTTGATAAACTTCATTTTTAATCACAAAAAATCGGCGCGTAGCGGTGCACGCGCTCAACACACATACATTATACACGCACACGTTTTACCAACATATGCCTTCATCGTGTTTATACGTATAATACTTTGGATTCGTAATCTTAAGGCTAAACAGAAGAGCAGCATTGCGCAGGAATTAACGCGAGTCCAAAGTTTAAACTTTGACTAAACTTGAATTAACTTAATCGGTGATTAATCCAACCGATGGAATTGACTCCGGAAAAATTTCCATTATTCTCTGCAAATCGTTTATTTCTCATCTTTTTTCCCTACGTATGAACAAAAAATTGTCAATTTTATGTTACTGCATCAGGCATTACTGAATACGATAATTACCGATTAAATTAATCAGAGTTGTCTCAAAGTCATCCTTAAGTCGCTGCTTCGAAGTTGTTTCGTAGATACACGGAATGTCCTTACGCGTATTTTTTTATTTACATGGATTCTTCGATCGATTTGAAAGAAACTTAGGACACTCTGTGTATATAGACATTACGTCCGTGTTGAAGACTCGAACGATGCGTCACGAATAGTGTGTGATAACTTATTCTTGGTCAAAGATTTTTCATACAAAAAATACATAAATATGTACATATATATATATATATATATATATATATATATATACATATATATATAAGAAAATAGTTATTTGTGTAACAAGTGTCGTAAGATGAAAATTCCCGGGTGCGGAGTTTACGCACGAGCCGAAGGTAACCGCACCCGGGAATTTTCATCTTTACACACGACTTACACTCCCTATTTTATGTGGCAAGTGCCTGGAAAGTGGTCTATCACGCACGCGTAGCGTGCGTAATGGGGCACTTTCCATGCACGTGTTGCATAAAATATCTTATAATTATATATATACATATACATACATATATATATATATATATATATATATATATATATATGTATATATATAAAATTGTACATATAAATATGTATATAATTATATATAAGATATTTTTTTCTTTTTCTTGGATAATTTCGAATAATTTTTATAGAAAAAGTAATAAAAAAAATAATTGAAAAATATATAATTCGAAAAATAACTTTTGCATTGTGTTTTTTAAAGATATGTAAAGGCTAATATTTATAGTCAGATCTTATATTTCAGATCGTCTTAAGTTTATCTTTAGATGTTGTACGACTCGTTTTATTGGCTACGGTGCAGCTAAATATGAACCATAGACGTATATGTATACATATAATAGACTGAACATTGCCATTAAAGAGCTCCCAGCAAGATCTGAAGAACAGAAGATATGCTTGCGGCTTGCGGAGACGCTTTCCTTTCTAATTGTCACAATTATGAGGTGAACTAAGACGATCTTATAATATAATAATAAAAATCTGACTATGAATACCGGCTAAAATGGCGAAATATTATAATATAATGTTCTATATATAATATCACACTTCACATACGATTATTACATTTATATGTCGTCAATGAATAAACAATACCGTCTATATGTAACAATTAGTAAAGTTTTCAGGAGAGGCAAAAAACTGTGCCCAAAGTGAAATATACAACTATTTATGTAATGAACATCCTTGAATGAACATTGAACATTGAACTCATCTGTAAATAATATGTATAATCATTTACGATCTTACCTGTAGAATAATAATACGGAACAATCGAAGCCAAAAAGTGCATTTGAAAAAAATGTTATATATGCGGTATTGTTTATTCATAGACGATATAATTATATGTATATATAGGAAAACTGTTCTCATTTCCTCAAAAACTTCACTTTTTATAAAAATGCAATGCAAAAATTACCCTTTTAATTATTTTTAATTCTTTCCTGTATAATATATAAACAGAGAAAATGTGCCCATATAATGTCTATCATACCTATTCTCGTTTTATATATCGTCTATATGTTTTATTTTCTTTATACAAGAAAAAGAAATTATATATAGATATAATTTTATATATATATATATATATATATATATATATATAATTTATATATTTTTATATGAGAAATTTTTTACCGGATCGTTTCAGCCCAAAATGTTAATTATAGGAGCACGCCGACGATCAAATGTGATATATAAAAACAATTTTAAAAAAGTCGAAAGTATCGAGAGACTTTTGATTAAAATTTACACTCGGTGTTGTAAACACATGTCTAAAAAGGATAGATCGGTATATACGTACCTACCTGTAAATTTTCTAGAAATGTTCTAAAGTGGTTTCTAAAATCACGTTTTATACGTCCGATCGTCGGGGCTGAAACAATAAGTGGAGCTCATAACTCGCATAACGCGCCAGATAGCCAGAGGCCGTCACGAGAATCTCAGGGTGACGAGTCTAACGAGGAAATATAGCGAATTAATTTTCGGCGTAGCGAGTATTGCGAATATCCAAAGATCGTAATTTTTATTATCGCGTTTAGATTGAACGGCGGACCATTCGATCTTCAGGCGGCGATGGCAGACGCTAAAAGCGGGAGCTTGGCATCGTTTAAAATTTTCAGCGAGAATTGAGGAAGGCGAACGCATCGTCGTTAGAGGTAGAACTTCGAGATTCGTTGACTGCCATATCACAGTTACGCCGTAGCGATTGCGAAGTACATGCGAGCGAGCTGCATGATGTTTTGTCGAATGCGCTACACTGCGACGACACGTTCGATCCTATACAGAGGCTCGAATCTACATTCAGATGAGCAAGATCCATCCGCGTATTCGAGCAAAACACGCTCCAGAAGAACAGGAGGGACGTCGAATAGCTTTCTTACTGAAAATGTTCGTACAACGAAGCCGTATTTTTTTAGCGAAGTACTTGGTACTTGACGCTTAGGGAGTAGAGAAAGTTATGCTTGTTGAGTAGGCTGTTTACATGAGTATGTATGTATATTATATGTACATACATACGTATATAGCAATCGCGCTACGAGCCAAATATAACAAGCCAATGGGTAATTCCGTCGTTTAATCGGCGTTTATTTAATCACTCACGGACAATCCACGTGTACTTTTAAGGCGCGAATAACGGAATCGATTTCGCTCTGTCTTCGAACAAATTAACGATACAAAACTTATGCCGTCTCAAAAAAGTGCTTTTCTAATTAAATGTCATTATAGGTCGAAGCAGAGAGGTTTCTCTCTGGTCGAAGCTAAACACGTGACAAAATGGAAATGCGATAAGAGCGGAATCACGCACGCATACCCGTTAGTGTAAGTCGTCTGTAGTTGGATGTGTTACAGGATATACATATACTATATATTCTCATCATCATTATTATTATTATTATTATTATCATCACTACCATTACCATTAACAATATCATGGATAATATAAATCGCACGATATTGCTATAAAAACAATATGGCTACGTAGTATAATAAACGTTACTAGAAAACGGAAGAAAAGGGGGTGAGCTTTGTCGCTATAATGCGAATAAAACAAGAAATGCGCATTCTGCTGCTGTATTTAAAGAAAAATAAGATAATTTTAATAAAAGCTATGACAGTGAACTAAGCTAGGTGATAACCCTGCTAAAAATGACCGATTGAATCCGATTAAAAATTTTGAATCCGCATGAATCTGGATTCTTGATCCGGAAATCACGGATTTATAACGATTGCACCGACTGAAAACGATTGAAACGGATTGGTATTCAAGGATGTAGTTCCAATCGGATTCTATCGATTTGAATTGTTATAATTTTATAACGATTGCACTGATTGAAAACGATTGAAACGGATTGGTATTCAAAGATGTAATTTCAATCGGTTCCTATCGGTTTGAATCGTTACACGCAGAAAATTTTTCTCGAAAATACAAGTATACACGAACAAAGTAAATACCATACTAATCTTGCACGGCTAGGATATAGTCATAATATGCAAAAAGATTTCAAGAAAGTATAGGAAATTTAGAGAGCAAAGAATAAAAATATGGCTGATGGACAAAAAACGAGACATCTGTTGCAGTCATGGCAAAAACATAAGTTGCTGTTATAGGCTGTGGCGGTCAGCTGTCCGCCACGAGCGAACTTGAGAACGCTGTAGAAACTCTGCCAAGCTGCCCTAGATATAGGGATCGATGTTGAATCTTAATCACGCGAGAATATACCGGCGATGCGCCACGTAGCGGGCGCGAACCGAACCCTTTCGCCGCGCGAGCCCGCGTTGCCGCTCATGCCGCGCGCCTTCCGTCGTCTATATACATATTAGTATAGGACTTTTTTTACTTTTCTCATATTTCCTTGTTATAGTCCGAGAGGTAGCTACACAAAAGTGTCAGCGATTTTATTAGTCTTGGAACAAAGTAATTTCTCTTGTTTTAATAGTGTTGTTGATGAAATGCAGAGTCTGGCTGCGCTGTCTCGCTGGAATGGGCGTTGCCGGGCCTTTGATCTTGTCGAAAAAACACTTATGTTAGAAGAATTTGATTAGTGCTGAGCTTTTATATATTTATTGTTTTTTGTATAAAGAAATGTTTTAGAAGAGTTTGGCATGCAACTGACACTTTAAAATGAGTCTGGCATCCTCCCAAAGTCGTTGTAAAAAGTCGATTTGTAGAATTATTTGATTAGAGCTGTAACTTGTCAAGATGGTAGTTTAAATATATAAAATTATAAAAAAATAAGTCTGGCTACTTGTGCTGGCTGGAAAATTGGTCTGGCACTCCCTTTAAAGTCGTCTGCACGAGCGCGCCGGTAGCTCGTTACCCGCCGTATCTGTAATATTATTAACGCATTACTCATTGAAAAAGATTTTACTTGTCCAAAAGGAGAAACGTAAACGATTTCGTGCTTATTAGTAGTGGAATGATGTGTAATTAATTATGTAATAATCAGAAATAAAGTAATATAAAAATAAAGCTATATTTTAAAGTAGTCAACATTATGAAAGTATACGCTTATAAAAAATCAATTAACTTTATTTATTAAAATTATTAATTTATTCATCTGGATAATCTGTAATCAAACTTTCAATTTCTGATGAACTTTCATTTTCATCATCGGTGAGCTCGGTATTGTCGGTATCGTCATCGGATTCTTCTTCGATTTCCTTTGATTGAGTATGTTCATGATCTGAAAATGATTCAAAGTTGAATTTATTATTAAAATTACACGATTTTAATAAGCTGCGATAAAAAGAAAACTTTTACGAACTAAACTAATTAACTCGTTTTATTTGCAAAAAAATAATTATTATCTTAAAATTATATTTCTAAAGTCATGATTAAAGATTTATTAACAGTATTTAAACCAAAGTTCTTTATATTTTTATAAACTAAAATATTATAATATTATAAATAAATAATTAGTTATTATAATAATAAGTATCTTTATTAATTTCAAATTATTTGTTGCATCATTATTATAACTTTATTACTAGTTTATTTATTCAAAATTAATTTTGCATTCATTTAAAATAAAATTAATTTATGAAATATACCTTCATTTTCTTCCTCATTCGATTCAAGTAATATATATCGCTCACGAACGGGGGCAATTGCACTCCTTCGAACCAAGTAAACTCGTACTTTTCGTCAACTTCTTTCCAGCCATTCTCAATTGGAGACAAATTTGTCATATGCTGCAAATAAGCATTTCTCCAAATGGTTGCGATGTGTGACGCTCTCAAAAGTTGTATTTGCTGCGTCATCTATACCTCCATGTCAATCCGAATTAAAGCAACAACTTTTGAGAGCGTCATGCATTGCAACCATTTGGAGAAACGCTTATTTGCAGCATATGACAAAGTCTCCGATTGAGAATGGTTGGAAAAAAGTTGGCGAAAAGTACGAGTTTACTTGGTTCGAAGAAGTGCAACTGCCCCCGTTCGTGAGCGATATATATTACTTGAATCGAATGAGGAAGAAAATAAAGGTATATTTCATAAATTAATTTTATTTTAAATGAATGCAAAATTAATTTTGAATAAATAAACTAGTAATAAAGTTATAATAATGATGCAACAAATAATTTGAAATTAATAAAGATACTTATTATTATAATAACTAATTATTTATTTATAATATTATAATATTTTAGTTTATAAAAATATAAAGAATTTTGGTTTAAATACTGTTAATAAATCTTTAATCATGACTTTAGAAATATGATTTTAAGATAATTATTATTTTTTTGCAAATAAAACGAGTTAATTAGTTTAGTTCGTAAAAGTTTTCTTTTTATCGCAGCTTATTAAAATCGTGTAATTTTAATAATAAATTCAACTTTGAATCATTTTCAGATCATGAACGTACTCAATCAAAGAAAATCGAAGAAGAATCCGATGACGATACCGACAATACCGAGCTCACCGATGATGAAAATGAAAGTTCATCAGAAATTGAAAGTTTGATTACAGATTATCCAGATGAATAACTTAATATAATTTTAATAAATAAAGTTAATTGATTTTTTATAAGCGTATACTTTCATAATGTTGACTACTTTAAAATATAGTTTTATTTTTATATTACTTTATTTTTTATTATTACATAATTAATTACACATCATTCCACTACTAATAAGCACGAAATCGTTTACGTTTCTCCTTTTGGACAAGTAAAATCTTTTTCAATGAGTAATGCGTTAATAATATTACAGATACGGCGGGTAACGAGCTACTGGCGCGCTCGTGCAGACGACTTTAAAGGGAGTGCCAGACTAATTTTCCAGCCAGTACAAGTAGCCAGACTTATTTTTTTATAATTTTATATATTTAAACTACCATCTTGACAAGTTACAGCTCTAATCAAATGATTCTACAAATCGACTTTTTACAACGACTTTGGGAGGATGCCAGACTCATTTTCCAGTGTCAGTTGCATGCCAAACTCTTCTAAAACATTTCTTTATACAAAAAACAATAAATATGTAAAAGCTCAGCACTAATCAAATTCTTCCAACATAAGTGTTTTTTCGACATGATCAAAGGCGCCGCAACGCCCATTCCATCGAGACAGCGCAGCCAGACTCTGCATTTCATCAACAACACTATTAAAACAAGATAAATTACTTTGTTCCAAGACTAATAAAATCGCTGACACTTTTGTGTCGCTACCTCCCGAACTATTAGGCTGCGTTCGGGAAGCGCGCTATTAGCGCTATTGCATCATTCTATCTTTATCGCTCATCAGGTGTAAAACAAGGATAAAATAAGCAAATAGCACTAATAGCGTCTTCCCGAACGCACCTTTAGTATGGCAAACTTATTTACCTTTAGGTTACAAGATGTATCTGATCAAACTATTAATTTTCTATTGTCATATATTAATTTCCGGTTGAATACGCGTATATCCTACCGGTGCGATGCAAATCTAGTAAATTTTATTATGAGTATTCTACATTTTTCGAGAAAAATTTTTTGCGTGTATGATTTCATAACGATTATACCGATTGGAAACGATTGAAACGGATTCGTACTCAAAGATGTAATTTCACTCGTTTTCTATCGGTTTGAATCAATCTAAATTTTTATAATTTCGTGAACCCCGAAATCACGAAATTATAATGATTTAAACGGATTGACTGACCGATTCAAACTGATAGAATTCGTGAATTCCGGATATATAAACCGGATATATAAACCGGATATATAAACGGATTATTTACTACTTTATTATAATTTCATTCTTTGTACTACAAATTTATTACAATGTGCAGTATTTATTTAACCCTTCAAAAACACACTTTTTTTTTTTATTCACGGAGAACACTGGGTCAATCTGACCCTACACACACTTTGATCGTCCACCATTTTAAATTGACGAGTGCGATTAGCTTGAAAAAATTCCCAGATGTACTTGGAACATTGTTAAATCAATTGATATAAATAAAAAGTGCCATTAGAATTATTTACATATTTTAAAAAATTCAAAAAAATTCAAAAAAAATTTTTTTCTTTTTAAATTTTTTAAAATATGTAAATAATTCCAACGGCACTTTTTATTTATATCAATTGATTTAACAATGTTCCAAGTACATCTGGGAATTTTTTCAAGCTGATCGCACTCGTCAATTTAAAATGGTGGACGATCAAAGTGTGTGTAGGGTCAGATTGACCCAGTGCGTTCTTTTAAAAAAAGTTTTTTACGAAAAAAATTTCATTTTTTTATGTTTAATATTTTTGGCTAAAAATTTTTCTGGCAAAAAAAGGGTCAAATTAACCCTGTGTGTTCTCGAAGGGTTAAATAAAAACATTTTACAGTTTTGCAAATATAGAATTCATGACTTTACCAAAAGGAAATCCTGTAGTAAGAACTCTATTACGTAAAAATTATGTGTTATATACAATTTTAATGATTAAAGCGGATTTAATCCGATTCACATAGCTACTTTCACTACCCAATTTAAATGGATTAAGCGCAGATACGATTGAAACCGATTGAGTAGAATTTAGATGAATCCGGAAATATCGCATTAAATCCGATTCCGGTGTTGTATTAAAATTTCACGATTGATGCGGATTCAATACGATTCATGTGGTCATTTTATTTACCCGATTAAAATGGATTAGGATTAATACGATTGAAACCGATTCAGTCGGATTCAGATGAATCCGGAAATGTCGCATTAAATCCGATTTCGGTGTTGTATTAAAATTTTACGATTGATGCGGATTTAATACGAGTCATGTGGTCACTTTATTCACCTGATTAAAATGGATTGGCATTAATACGATTGAAACCGATTCAGTCGGATTTAGATGAATCCGGAAATATCGCATTAAATCCGATTTTGGTGTTGTATTAAAATTTTACGATTGATGCGGATTCAACACGATTCATGTGCTCACTTTATTAACCTGATTAAAATGGATGTGCATTAATACGATTGAAACTAATAACGACGGATTCAGATCAATCCGAAAATGCCGAATTAAAAACGATTCCGATTGATTTGTTATTAGAACCGATTCACTTCCAATCGGGCATCCGATTAACCGGATTGAAAACGGATTCATTCCGATTCAATTTTACCAAATTTAATACGGAACCAATCGGATTTAATCGGTCATTTTCAGCAGGGAAAGTTTGTACAACATCGAGTCGCAAAAAACATTCCACAAGCCAGTATTCACATAGATAATACAGATATACAACGTGCGTGTACACGCAGTGTTCCGTTACTCACTGCCAGTACTGAAAATATATAATGTATGTGACGTAAACTATAGATTTTTAGTATTGGCGGTGAATATCGGAACGCAGCCTTTATCCTTCGTTTTAAAACAGAGACCATCATGTATATATAAAGATTGGCGCGCCGATACGAACACTTGAAAATTTCGTCAAAAATCGCGAAGAGATGACGACACCTGCGTCGAGGAATGGTGTACGCAAAAATCGCCGCAGGTACGCAATATTATGCACGTAGAAGAGTCGATTGCCAATTTACATATGACACATACGCCTCATAGGAATTCTCACCTCTCGAGGACAGTCTAGAATCCGTTTTCTCCTCGCGCACACACTTTTGCCACTTTACAGAACATATCGTGTTCTTACTTAACTATATAATAAATATATATTTTCTTTGTATGTGAACAGTTTTGTTGCTTTCGCGCGAACTAAACAAATAGGACAGATGGGATTCTTTATTCAGTTGGACTAGCGTTATCAGTAGACGATTATGCCAAGGCTAGTGCTCAACAACATGTACTCGTTATACATCTCGTCTCGATATGCAACGTAAAGACTAATTATTATTCTTCGTGAAACCCTGCCGCGTATAATACACTCGGTAGTAAAGCGTTTTACTTCGCCAAAGCGAATATGAATTGTCGAACTTCAGAAGATATACTCCCTGCAAGCAGAACAGTAACGATGATAAATAATTAATTATCTTCGGCGAAACACGTATGCATACACGTGCGATTAAATAATAAACCACATTTTCTTATGCTTTTACCTCGCCTGGATATTGATGACTTCCAGCGTAAATCTCCTCTTGCGAGTCTCTCCTATATATCTTTAAATAGTACACAAAATAATATATTAGTACAAAACTTGTGTAACTTAAATTGTAATTATGCAATTTTATCTGCAAACGAATACAAATGGTATTTGAGTACTTACGGGTACTATAACGCTTATAGGTGGGGTAGTTGTTCTACGTTCAGGTCGGGCGTTACCATTCACCGACCCGCTCTCTAGATCTTCCCGCGGTTCGTACTCCTCCTCGTCCTCGTCTTCTTCCGACTCGCTTATGTATACGGACACCTGATTCGTCTCTGGTTTCGACCATTCGAAATAAACCCCGAAACCAATATCGTAACCGTCTGTTGCAAACTCCCAGAACAGACACGTACCGTCTTCGTGCGTCGGTACTCGCACCGTGACGGTTTCCCCGTGGCCGACCTTGATGACCGCGTCGCCCGTTTCCCTTTTGATGGTCTGCTTAAATTCCTCCACGCCCTTTCTCGTCCACATCTCTGCAGGAGTTATGGGCGGCCAGTCCTCCACCTCATCTGAATCTTCATCATTCACATTTTCGTTCGTGTCATCCTTGTTGTTGACGTCATCGTCGTTATCGTCATTTTTGCACGTCACATTTTCCGATTGGACGCTCTTTTTCTTCGTCTTCTCCTTTTCCTCTTCTTCCTCCTCATTTTGGTCCTCAATAACTAACTGGTTCTGGTGAAGTTGCTGCATGTACTGATGATAATGCTGTTCCTGTAATTGCCTAATCAAAACGCCTTGCTGCTCTGGATTGCCAGGATACTGTTGCTCAGCGTATATTTTGAACTGATAATACGTTTGTTGATTCAAAGCATCCTGAATCTGCCTCCTTTGAGTTTCCTCCTTCAATCTCTCTTCCTCCTGCTTCTTCCTCTCCTCTTCTAGCTCCTTAAGTTTCTTTTCCTCTTCCAGCTTTTTGGCCTCCTTTTCTCTCTTAAGCCGTTGCTTTTCTTCAAAATCTCTTTTTTGCGCTTCAACTACAGTTCTGAATAAAGGACAAAGTTTGTCCAGCAATACTATAAATCCTTCCATCGCCTGCTCCTTCGATATATCTCCCAGATTTTGCCATGCCAAGCGCCTGTCTCTTCCGATCATGTCCAGGACACCTAATGGTGGTGCATTTTCAGCTGTACATTTTCCATGCGTTACTTGCTGCGTGAACGCCACCAGTTTCAGTTTATCTTCGTAAGAGAGATGGACAGCTTTGCCTTCTTTCTCTAAATAAAATAAATTTTTCGGTAATAGTTTTGTCAAAAATTCTGATACTTCTTAAATGTAACTTATTTACTTGATACATCTCAAATTTACAATATCGAACATATTCTTTTAACACTTGTTACATCTTAAACATATATTTAAGTACATTTGTCAACATTCATATTATGTTACATCAGAATCTTATAATTTCATTTTTCATGATAAAACAAGATAATTGTTGTCGACAATTCATGATCATTGCACACATATTACAAACTTATACATTGAATATAAGAGAACTCTAATCTTATTTTATATAAAAACTTTTACAAGTGCATTTTTTATAAGTCTGAAAGTGCTCACAAAAATTTATATAGATATATACATTATCTATACTTGACAATTCTTATTACAAAATATACCATTTAAAATTAGCAACTATTTGACAAAGAAAATAGAAACTGTTGTACGTATCTTTCAGTTGTATTATTATCTTTAATACATAACATTTAGAATAAAATCTTTATGGGAATTCATTCATTTTTCTTTGTTATAAAAATCAGCATGACAATGGAAAAGTATGAAAATACATATATATATATAAAATAAATTTTTGCATAGAGAAACATGAAAGATTTTTAACGCAGTAGTTTAATGTTTAATTGAATGTCTGATCTAAATAAATGTGGTCGCGTTGTATCGCGACGAGGTGGCACAGGTACCACGCGAGTAGGTAACTGTTAAGCGCTCACCTTTGTAGAAATTGATCGCGAGCTTGTAAAGCTCTCGCGTCTCGAAGCCCCAGAGCCGCGGCTCGCAACTCCTCGTCGTAACGTCCACGTCATTGCCGTCGGTCCTGGCCGCCGTCGTCTCGTCGTCTTCCGTCGCGGAAATGCTCAGCTCGTCGATCCGCTCGCCGAGTGTGGACACATCCTCTTCGGCAGCGGCCGCCATTTGCGTTCGTGTTTGACACGTCGATCGAAGATTGATATAAATCGCGCGTGCCTAACCTCGTCGCTTTCGCTCTCGTCCTCGTCCAACGTCGGAACACGGTCGTCGAGCAGCAGCCCGTAGCCTACCCAGCATTATCTCGTGAGCGGCATGACGAAGATCTGTAGGCGCGCGCGCGCCTACACGTTCGCGCACGCGATAAAGACGCAATAAAACGCACGACGAAATCACCAATGATCACGACGCCGGACGCTGCTGCGGGCTGCGGGTGGCTGTGTTTGGACTGTCTGGCTTATTGTTAGTTTACACCGACCGTTTAGTACGCGTATCAAGTACTATATTCGGACTAAATCCATTGGTACGATCGATGCACATAAACGTAAACGACGGCGTATCAGAATAATACTTGATACTCGAGATTCTCGAGAACACAGTGTTTTGGCTGATCTGCTGGACACGGAGCAAAAAATGCCGAGAAAGACGGCGCAACCAACGCGAACGTGGATTCGACGCGGCCGGCAGTGTACTGCAGCGTACTGTCACGGTATATACTTGTGGTACTGTATGTTATGTATGTATATGTATGTACATATACATACATAACATACGCCCGTGCGGCCCGTGTTGCCGTTTGCCGTGTTGTAAGTATCTCACGACGGGTCGAGGTCGTGGCGAGTAGATACGTGCACCGTGCACCTTGGTGCTCCTGTACGCCTGACCGGCCTGACCCTCGGCCGCTTGGCCCCGGCCCCCCGCACATGCATATTTATGTCTTTACATGTATGTATACCTATACGTCTAGCGACCCCCGGCGATTCGCGTGGTTTTTCTCTCCTGGGTAACGCGCACGGTTCGATACGAGACGGAATAAATAGAAAAGTTATGGAAGAACAGAAACTCTCGCTGGGGTAAGTATTACAATCTAAGGAGTATTCAACTGCGATACGTTAGACTTAAGCCAGTGGCACACGGTGCATGTTTTCCTGCTGGATCGCTTGCAATCTAGTAAATTACTATAATTGCACCACTCAGCACTCAAGATTTCTGGTAATTTACTAGATCGCAAGCAATCCAGCAGGAAAACATGCTCCGTGTGCTGCTGGCTTTAGACTTAGATAATCCGTTTGAAATGTTTGAATTTATCGTTTTCTTGTTCACCGGCGATCCGCGATGTCGATGACATCAATATAAAATCAATATAAATAAAAATTGATCGATCTCGATGCCATTGACATCGCGGATCGCCGGTGAACAAGAAAACGGTAAATTCATAAGAAAATAACTTGCACCTTTGCATCAGAGTCGTCTACTCTTGCGCTTTTGGCGCATCTTTTCTCTTCAATCTTCAAGACTGTCGTCTCAGTCAGCAGTCAGCAAACTGCCTGCAGTATGACAACATCTGTGTCCGAATTAAACTCTTGTTTTGCCGGCGGAGCCTGTTGATGCAATTTGACAGCAGATTTGTCGGCAGAAACCGAGCAGAATCTATCATTTCGTAAACATCTATAAAATAAAATACTTTATTCTATATATAATGGAATACTATTATTTAAATTGTTACGAAACGACAGATTTTGCTCGGTTTCTATGGTCGATCTCTCATTATATTCTAGTTAAAAAATTCTGTTATATTTTTGTTGACATTCTGTCGCGACAAACGTTGCTGTACACACTTTCATTTCGGTTTTCGACAGATTTGGCTAAGTATTCGGGTTGTTCTCCTTGTCATAATTTGTAAAGAAACGTGAAAATGAGTAAAACAAAAACATTTCTAGCTTTTTTATCTCCAACGCTTAATCATTTCATTTCGAATGCAGGATATGTATAATAACGTGATCATAATGGCCATTGTATCAAGAACAGATCTATACATAGCGCTACTTTCTTCGACCAGGTATCACAATCTTCATTGAATATTTTATAGGTATCATCTTGAAAGTTATAGTAAGTGTAGTAAAGTCGGAACTCGCTTGCGGCAGCAGTATATAGTTAAGGCTAAGACAAGATATAGGTTTAATTAATAATATATTGTACCATATTTTCGAAATATATAAAACGTAAAGAATAAGAGACATAATAAAATTGCAAATGTGCAATAAGATAACAATAACAAGAAACGAATAACAATTTAATTATAAATTATGTATAAATTATTAAAATATTTATCTCCCTTGTTTCCTCCCTCCCTCTCTCACACACACACACATACACACACACTTCAGTATTTTATGATTATTTATATCAATATTTTTAAAATAATTTTTTAGGAGGACAAAATAGGCTTAGTCATATTAGACATCGAACCTTCCAATTAATCTTCCCAAGTTGCAACCACCATGAATCGCTTTAATTTGGGGTGCTATAAGTGAGATTTATTTTGCTTCGCAAAATTAACGAGGAATAAAAAGTTATTAACAATATTATAAACAAAAACGCGACTTTTTAAACATATATATATATATATATATATAATACACAAGTGTTTTCCTCGTAGAATAATTTACAAAATCAGACTTTCTAGAAATACAGATATCCTGTTGCGTCCTGCTCCTGCTCGGTTCTGTTTTCCGTTATTTTTTTCTTTCTTTTTTTATATAATCACAGCTTATCCTGATACGTAAAAAAAAACATTGCTATTGTATTTTCCTTTTTCTGTTCAATAATTAATCGACACAATCAGAGAGTTTCTCTGAGATATTCGTAAACTGCGATATGAGAGTTAAGGTTTCTCTGGGATATTCGTAAACTGCGTCGTAGTGAAATGCTGTGCCAGAGATTCTGGAATATTTATCACAGTATAGGTTGCGCCGGAAGTATAAGCTGAAATAAATATCAGTGATATATTTGTATGATATTTGTTTTCAGTGAAAGATTAGTTTTTAACATAAATTACAATCCTTGTATAATTTTAATTTAAATATGAAAAGTAAATAAAATGCAAACAGCAGGAATAGTTTTTAGTTGTTGAAAAATGTATCCGGCACAAACGCTTTATAGCTTATATCTGTAATATATATGTATATTAACTAAAATTTAGTTACTAGCTTACCTTGTTCTTATTACTCATTAGGTCATAATCCTGCTCTAGAATCCGTTTTAATGTGCTATCTGTATCAAGATCATCGCCTGGTTTTATACTGGCTCCAGATTGGCTACCACCACCCACTGTGTACATCGTCACTTGTTTCACCCATGTAATCACAACTACTCTCTGTATCCTCTTCTATGTTTACGTCCTATAAATTACAAATGTAATTCTTATAAACTTTTCTTACTTTCGCAGTCCTCGATCTGCAATATCATACGGATAAATTAAATCATGCGGTAAATTAAACCTTTCATAGCGCGGCAACCAACGTTAAGAAAATTACGCCCTCACAACACGATAGTCAATCAGCGTTACACATATTTTTCAAGTTATTGCTACTATCTCTTTCTGTTATTAAATTATAAAAGTTCTGAAACGTCCAAAATCAAATTTGTAACTTGAAAATAAAACTTACTTTTGTATAATAATCAGCGTGTTGGCCTGAACTGCCATCTTCGGAAATTCCGGTCGTAGATGATGCAGCTCGACTGCCACTGCTTCTCGCTCTACGACGAGGTTCTTGATGCTCTGTTTCGTTTCGATTAAGCGCTTTGACATCTTATGGCTTCTCTTTTAGCGTTTGTCCCAAGACAGATTCCAACCCTTACACAATGATAAAATATATTTATATTTCTTTAATGTGCACTTTAATATGATTTGTATAAGATTAAGTTCGCTAATGCTTTTCTAACTTACTTGGAAGTGCATGAGGTATTCCACTGCTTTTCTACCTCTTAATGACATCAATGACATCAAGCATCTGCAAACAATTTTATAGTTAGTTTGAACTGCGAGTTTCCGTACGATAACAAAATTACTTATATCTACTTGTACATACAATATAAGCGTGTTTATTTCTATATTTCATAAATCTGTAATTTGATGTAATTGTTCAAATACAGCTTTAGTAGATTACCTCTCTACTTTTGCAATCTATATCTCTTTCATATTGCAAGGATACTTTTTACTAAGTTCAAAATTAAATTTGCATTTTACACTTACCTATATTTTTGCACGTGAAATGTAGCCAGGTATTAGGCATAAACAAATCTGATAAATAAATTGAAAATAGGTTAAGCACGTTTCCCGTGTTGATAAACTATTACGTAAAAAGGTGCGATTTCATTGACGCTAGAAACCAGCGGCAGCGTCAAGAAAATGTAGTGGGGGAAGAAGTTCAGACCGTCTCAACTTTTTAGCGTACCGCAAAATTCAACAGAACTTCTTCCCCCACTACATTTTCTTGACGCTGCCGCTGGTTTCTAGCGTCAATGAAATCGCACCTTAATGCGTTCCGAAACCACCACATATTCTACGTCTCACCCCCACTCTCCGGCAGCTAAACGATACAGTTTTTCGCTTTTTTTAGCGAAACCGTGATCTGACAAACGTTTTAATTAGTATATTCGGAACTAACAAACGATTCCGCATCGATTGACCACGGTTTGAATCGAAAATTGTAAAGAATTCTATATTTACCGGCTAAATTAACACTAAAAATTATTTTCGTGATTACGTAAAAACTATGAACTAACAAACGTTCTAATTAGTCTAACAATCAATAACAAACGACTAACAATCAATTCGTAAAAAAAAAATGTAAGTCGAAATTGTCCGGCTTAACTTCTATGAGGTAAGAACCGACTATAAATACCGGCCTAATTTAAATCTGTCTGATTTACGTTAGTTCAACTTGCGGCCGCCAGGCGCGCTGGGGAGAATCTTTGCGTCGCCAATTGGCTACCGCGTCGCAGCTTGCCATCTCATCGTTCTCACCGCATATATGGAGTTTTAGCAATATTCTTTATTTACATTTCGTTAAGGTGATCAAAATCTCGCGCCAGGGATAAAGCTGTGGCACCGTGCCTCTGTCCCTCCGAAGGTATATCGGTAAGAAGAAGAGGAGGAAGGACGAACGTGCGACGTGCGATTTTCACGAGTCCATTTTATCTCCGACGAGAGATGTCCGACGGCATGGAGCGAGAGAAAAATAAGAGGTTAACCGCGAGGGAAATCGAAGAAGAGGAAATGAAGCGCAAGCTCACAGGTAATCAGATGTATTTACAGTGGAGATGATTGGCATATCGGAATTGATTGCAGAAAGGGATTAATTTTGAGATTTTTTGATCACTTACAAAATATATGCATATGTATGTAACATATTAAGCCGATGTATTTAGACGATCTAGAATTTATGTCGAATTTTGGAACGTAGATAATTTTTATTTCTAATTTTTAATATTATTACATATAATTTCTTGTATCTTGATGTGTGTATTTTAATACACAAGACATTATGTAACTAATTACATAACTAAGCATGAGTTTTTTTTTTTTTTTTAATATAAATAAATAAGAGATGTAGAATAAAGTTTCTTCAATTGTGGGTTTATTTTTGAGAAAATTAACTTTAAAGTTTGAAAACTTAGTAATATTATAGATAAACTTATAGATTTTTAACATTGAATAAGTTTTAATTACAAAAGTCACAGTCAACTTTGTTTCAACAGGAATTATATTAATTACCGTTAGAAAAAAAATTACAATAATGCACAAGTAATTTAACCTGTAAGTGCTCGCGTGACTTTTTTGACGTAAATGCTCATGTGGAAATCAATTATTTTAAACAAAAAATTTTTGAACATTAGAAATTAAAAGTCCATATTTTAAAAAATATTATTTTTTTGCATAATCTATTTTGTTAGTAAATGCATAGCTTGCAAGTTATACAAAAAATATTTAAAATGATTGGATATTTAAAATGATTGGATAAATTTTAATCATTATTCAATTTCAGCTTCAAGTATAAAGTATAACCACATGGAATATATGAGTATTACTTAAACATAGTGTGATCGTTTAAAGCTGGTAATAGTTCTGAAATTAATATATCATCACATTAGCTTTTAATAAAATGGAAAAACATTTATTTGTTCATGCATCTGGGTCAGTTTGACCCTCGCAAGCACATACCAGTTAAAACTTTATCTCGATTAAGAAAAGGCTAAGAATTTATTTGTTAGTAATTGACATTTTGTTGATTGTTCTTTAGGTATTGGGATATATGAGCCAGGGATTACCTTTAAACAAATGAAAAGACTACTCGAATTTGTCAATGAGTCTCAAGATACATCAAACATTGCTTCCAATAATAAAAATACGCAAGAGGTATGTAATAATAATAATTGTATATGTTATTTGCATGCAACTTTGAAATATATCAAACATTTCATATATTTCGTATAATGACAATAATGAAAGAAATTAGAAATACAAAGAAATGAATAGTGAATTCACTATCCTGTTGTAAAACTTTTTAGGGGACACAACATTCCGATAACGAGTGCCTATCAGATATTACATCTGATGTAAACATACAGCAAGAAGTGACTTTGCAGGAGTGCACAGAGATGCCAAGACCATCGTATTCATACAAACTGAATCGCACGTCTCCGACTATGCACGAACGTAAAAGCGTTCACTATATCAACAGTCCGGAATCTCCGTCCCTTTTCGAAGCACGGAACCCTGTGCACAGGCGTAAGAGCTCCGACAGCGACGAGCTATTCGAGAAACAGTACGATAGCACCAACTCCACGCACAGTACAAATCGATATCCCTCGCTGAGATCGGGAAACGTTTCGCGGGAATGTCAGAACGCGACGGAGAGAAGAACGGCTCGGGACGCACAGGGTGAAGTCGTCCAGAAGTTGGAAAGATGGCGATTAAACCCGCTCGATGTCAACATCAACGAAAACGACGTGCCTTTGCGACAGCCAAATCGATCTTCGACTCGGGAACGTATACCGTTTGAGCATTGCAAAGAAGCACACATGTCTTCTGATCAGAGCGACCAAGTAATACGTTCCGTGAGCCAGCATTTGAAGGAAATAGCAGACTTATGGTACAGTTGGCGCCCCATTACCAATTCGATATTTCAATGGGGGTCACCCATTCAGGTGGGTACCTCCCTGCAATCCCTCCCATATTATTTGTATCGCTAACGAGAGTAAAGTTTGCTTGTAGAGTAAAGTTTGCTTGAGAGTAAACTATGCTTTTTAAAGAATGTATCTAATACGTATTTTTCTAACACGGTCGTCATTATACAATTCGGTGTTGCCGAATTATTTATGTGCAGCAATTTTTTTAGACGTAAGATTTTCGTATTTGTTTAGGCAATATTATTAAAAGTATACTCACTTTCTATGTCGTTTTGATATACTTAAATAATTCTCCCTGCACAACTCTTAAATTTCACCGATAAATGTGCTAATTTGAAATTTTTGGAGTTATTGGTAAAGTCGAGTTGTGGAAAAGGTTTAATTTATATCGAAAGAGAGAGAGAGAGAGAGGCGTTACATTTATGAAAAATCTTTCTACGAGCAGTTATATCTTCGATCTTGGTTTTTTTTTTTGTCAAAATCAGTCGCTCGTAATGTAATTCTACATTTTTCTTTAGAACTACAATACAGTATTGCAATATGCCATATCTGATAAGAAAGTGTATTTATTACATCTCTCTGTTATTATACTAATTCAGTGCATATAACTTCCGTATATTACTTATCGTATATTACGTCGCTTCCATCACTTTAACTTACATAAAAGTGTACATATAAAATTATTTGTGAGCCATTGACATTTTTTGCCGAACAAATTAAGACAAAATACATATAAAACGCATACATATACATTTGATATTTTTTATTGATACTATAAAATTGGATTTATATAAAAACATACATGATATAATATATACATGAGCGTTTACAAAAACACACAATCATTGAATAAAGCTGTAAACTGCAAGAAGCATTTTTGAATAAATTATATTTGTTTACAAAAAAGATAGTTGTTTATTTCATTCAATCTTATTCTGATTCTAATCCTTGTTTCTGTAGGTCGGCGCCGCTAACGGTAGCTTGGATAAAAAACCATTAACAGATCCTAAGATCGAACAGATCCCAGCGGAATGTATGTACCGGGATGGTCACGAGCGAGCTAGTAAACGTAAAGCAAATACTCTCATCGCTAATCTGAATAAAGACAGTTCCACCGAGGACGAAGACGGCAGTCGATACGACTTTGTTCGTGTTAAAAAAAAGAGAGCTCAATCGAATAACGTAACGTGTGCTACGAATCAACAAGCGCATACCGGTCATAATAAAGCAACATCAGACATTATCGCGTCTTTCAGCGATGATAATATCGACACGGATATTGACAATGAATCTAAACATTTATCCAAAAAAAGAACCAATGAAAAAGATGAAAGAGTATCGCCTGAATTAACCGCATATCCTAGAAAAATAACACCTCCCAATCCTAAGACGCGTTTAGGTCTGACTAGACAAAGACGGGGAAACGCTACATCGAAAGCGTCTCCAAAGACGCGGCGCACTAATGAGAATAAAGTTGAACAGGCAAGAGCTCAAAAGAAAGACAATAGAATGACGGCAGAAGAAATCCGTCAAAAACTGGAAGAAGATTGGAATAATGAGGAGGAAGAGGAAGACGTTGTGGTGGAGGACGTGGAAATTCGGCCGCTGCCGATATCGAGAGAAATGCGATCTAGATTACGAGAGAAACGACTGTCACTGTCGAAAACAGCGAAGGAGACGCAGGCAACGGCGAAAGAGGAAGAGAACGATGAGGGGCGGAACAAAAAGAAGAGACTGAGACTCTGCGAACAACGGAAGGAAGAGGAATTGTGTAGGATAGAGAATAGAAACGGAGCCTGGGAGCATCAACTCTTATCCGATGATGAGGATAAATCAGCCGAGATAAATCAAGTGAGTTATATATATATATATATATATATATATAAAATATTCACCTCCGTTTCTGTCTTTCTCCAAACATTCTACAGGGTATCGTTACTTTTTGTAATCTTTTTCATTTATAGGATGCACAGAATGGTAATCAGTCCGAAAATGTACCTACTACGACAAAGAATGTAAGTTGTCCTATATGCAATAAGTGGTTTCCACATAACGAGATAGAGGATCATGCCGCTGATTGCGAACAATTCGAGACAAATAACGACACGAATCAGTTAGAATGTAATATATGCAACAATTACAAGACGAATAATGGAGTGGAGTATGAGGAACATGTTCAGCAGTGTATAAATAATAGGAATGATCAAAGACACTCACGTGGTACGTTCAGTATTACATAATCTGTTAGTAATATTTTTTGTTTCTAATAAATACTATCTTATCGTAATACACATTAGATAACTCTATTCGGCTTGCACAACAAACATCGGTTTCCTATGTATCGACCTTAGAATCTTGAAATTATACAAAATCTTTTAAGCATTTCCGTTTGTACAAAGGATTAATAGATCTATAGATTGTATTGGAAATTTAACGAGTTAGGGGCGGTTGCACCCTCTCCGATTAACTGTAACCTTCGATTAAACTCACTTCAGAAAGACAGTTAAAAAGAGACGAAGAGTGAGTTTAATCGAAGGTTACAATTAATCGGCGTTGATGAAACTGGCCCTTAGAGGCTTATATTTTCTATTTAAATGTGTTGACATCCCATTCTTTTTTTTACCTTTCTTTCATGACTATTCAAAAAAATTCTCATCTTTTATTTTGGTCAAATTTTCTTTACATTTAATTTTATTTGTGTATCTTTTTCTTTAGGATCTGAAGATACCAATACCACCTCTACCTCATCCTTTCGCAATTTTATACCAATCAGTGAACAGAAAGATTCCGAGATAGATTACTTGGGTCAGTTTCCATCTAATAGCAAAAAAAATGTATATACTGGTAGAAAAAGGAAACGTTGATTGTTCTCGCGTCCTCATGAGAACTCGAAATGTATAATCGTGTTCTCTAATTTCATTTTTAAAACGAAGAAATTTTTTGGGGAGGGGGGGCAAATTACGAATTACGTAAATGCTATTGCATAGAACTGACTGATATATGTGTATTTTGTGTTTGTTTAACAATTGTTTGTCATGTATTCAGTAACATGTATACGCATGTCTCGTAACTCGCAATTTTAGTGATAGACTTTCCGATTTTAAAAATCGAACAACAATGTCAAGAGAAGCCATTATATTTATCGCAACTTTCGACATTGTACATACACTCTCGTATACTAAAATTTTGTCACATAAAATTCTGTCAAAATAAAGTCTGCTTTATATTATAAAGATTAACTAAAGGATAGATTTCTAAAGCTCGGTTTGGGGAATTCTCTTTTTTTTGCGTTCACAATTCAGAAACCAGGTACTTATTTACATTTTGATTGACGAGTAATCATTTTGAAATTCATCAAAGATCGTAATCAAAATTAAGATTGCAAATTGCGAGATATCATATATTTATTTCGCAATGTACTTGTCAATTATTATTTTTTTGTACAGCCTCTTTTGATAAAGAATAAATATTCTGAGTTGTCCTCAAAGTAAATGCATGACTACTATGTTGTATCTCATTCTATTCTTTTTTCACGTTTTCGTTTATTTTACGTTTTCGTTCATTTTGAGTAACGATAAAGAAAATAGAAATTCCTTATTACGATTTGGCGATGTGTTGCACTATTAAAGATGCGATGTTACAGGCGATAAAGTGCTATTTTCAGTATCAAAAGATTATAAGAGGTCGAAAAGAGAGGTATTGATTAATACTATACAGTTCACGATCATTCCATTCCTACGCTCGAGCGGCTCGAGTGAACTTTACGCTTTGCAATATACGCGCGATACATGGACAAAGCAATCGACGAATGGCTGTTGCTTTCGTAAATTCCTAAGGACATGTATTAAATCTTGTATAATATTTTACGCGGTGAGAGAGAGATTTAACTATATGTAAATGTGTGTGTGTGTATATATATATATATATATATATATATATCGTTGTGTGTGAAAATACAACGCGTGCTAAATTGTAAATCAGCATAAAATATTTTTATACCTGTGAAGTCTGTTATTTATAAATAAAATGCCAATTGAAATTAACTCGGGCGTTTTCATTAGTCCTAGCTACAAAGTAGAGACTGGTAGAGACGTGATACAACTCGTGCAAACAACAACGAGAAGAGGTATCGAGAGAGGATCGAGGCTCACGGCATGCTTGTTCGATTGATAATTTTATGTTGTCTAAAGATTACAAAAAGATAATATAAAGTGAATTTTATGTATATTATCGTTTTCTCTCTCTTGTTATCAAGGTTATGGACTGATAAACTTTGCCCTAATCTAAAATGATAATCAAACTCCGAACGAAAAAGCGTTGCATCCGTGGATTAGATAGTAACAGACTGCTCTTTATAAATAAGCCACAGTTCGCTCTTGTGATCTCATCTCTATGTTTTTTATTGGAAATTGGTAGGTTTTCACGAAAAGCGACAAGTGACGGGCGAGTAAGTACAAATACTTACTTCGGAAAAGGTTTCTATTGTATTATTTGCAGTCTTTGATTTCAGATTATTGTTATATCATACTTCAATGTAAGTGCCACCTGCCGAAATGAAGTTTTTTATTTTGGCATTGTGGATTTCATCATTAATCAGTGTACGCTGCCAAATTATAACCCTAAATGGTGAATGGAGAGGGACCATTAATATTTGTGGTAAATATTATTAGAAATTCTTATCTTTTTCAGTAAAGATATAGTATATATATATATATATATATATATATATATATATATATATATGCAATTATAATTGCAATAAAAAATATATTTTCCAGACAAAAAGCCCTTCGAAGAATGCAACAATGGTAAGAGACAAGAACTTAGTTTTAAGAAGAGTATACATGTAATCTTTTTCAAATATGATGAACGGCTTTTCTCAGAAATATTTACCTTTCACGTAAATGACCTAACAATTACTCTGTTTTACAGATGTCAATTTCAGTGCGACTGTTCCTGGAGGAATTTATACAGACTTGCGTAAGAACAACATAATAGAGAACAATCTGCATGGAAGAAACGATATCACTAATCGTTGGGTCGGAAATCAATCTGTGATTTATACTAAAAATTTTAGCGGTAAATTAGTTGGGACACGAATATATGAGATATAATATTTGATAACAGTTAACATTAAGAACGGAATCTAAACGCATTATTTTCAGTGAGTGAACATTTTCTAAAAGCTCGCAAGATAGTCTTGATTTTTCATGGAATTGATACATTTGCCAATATTTCTTTGAACAATCATGTAGTCGGAGAGGGTTCAAATATGTTCGTACGATATATTTTTGACGTGACAGATGTTATTAAGGTAATCAAAGAACTCAAGAGAATCGTACAAAATATACGCGTGAATAATATAATTATTATTTTATCCGGAAAATATGCAGAAAGGACAGAATTTACTGAAAGTCACATTTCATTCAGCTGTTAAAGCAGCTGAAGATTTATACAATGAGCAAAAGAAAAATTACGTTGTACCACCAGTGTGTGTACCTAAGGAATACAACGGACAATGTCATGTAAATCACATTCGTAAGATGCAGGCCAGTTTCTCATGGGATTGGGGACCCGCTTTTCCCTCGGTTGGCATCTGGTAATAAGGAACTGATTACCTTTTACAGTATATTTTATTTTCGATATCTTTAACAGTATATTTTGTTTTCTTACCGAATATATTTTTACTGGTATAAATATAAGAAATAAATTTGCAGGAGAGATGTTGAATTGATTCCCGTAAATGATATATTGATTAACGACATTACGACTGACATACGCAAAGAGAATGATGCCTGGAACATCCTCGTTACGATATTTCTCGAGGCAACGCAGAGCGAGGATGAAAGATTCACGAAAATCAGTTGTCATATAGCATCGATATTGCATATTTCGCAAAGTAAAGTTATCAGCAATGTCAGTGAGGTTGTATTTGACGCAAATGGAAAATACATAAATGTTAACATTTCGCTCATCGTACCTGCGGTAAACTTTAACAATTATCAATACTGTAACATTTATAAAAAAATCTCAGACTGCACCAGACAAAATCGGGACATAAGACATCTTAAAGACATCATATCATAAAACGTCTTAAAGATGTCTTTAATATATCCCAATTTTGGACAGGCATGCTGTCTGGGATTACACTGCATAGTGTTTTATATATCAAATAGTTTTTTAGTCCAGTTTTTATTAAAAGAATTATTTGATGTATACAATACTGATTGCATCTTCTTTTTTTCTTTATTTCATATTTTGTTTTACCAGTTTCCTGCAAGTGCATTCAAATAAAAACAAAATTGTATCTCTAGTGTTGTAGCCTAATGGTTCTTTTTTTCTTCTGGTCAGGATACCATTGAGAATTGGTGGCCGAATGGTTATGGCAAGCAACAGTTGTACTACTTAACTACCACTGTGACAACGACAAACGATGCACTATACAAGCGGATTCGTATAGGCTTCCGAACGGTTGAGCTGGTGGAGGAACCTCTGAAGAAAGGATTGAGTTTTTATTTTCGCATAAACGGCGTATCAATCTTCGCCAAAGGCAGCAACTTTATTCCAGCCAGTGTCTTTCCCGAGCTAGGTGCGAAAGAAGACACCATCAGGCACTTGTTGTTATCCGTCAAAGGGACACACATGAATATGCTGAGAGTGTGGGGCGGTGGTGTCTACGAATCGAAATTATTTTACGACTTGGCCGATGAATATGGAATCATGATTTGGCAAGATTTCATGTTTGCATGCGCCATGTACCCCACGAGCGACTCATTCCTGGGTAGTGTAAAAGAAGAAATATTACAAAATATAATACGTTTGAAAAACCATCCAAGCATCGTGCTTTGGGCTGGCAATAACGAAAATGAGGCAGCGCTTTATGGAAATTGGTACGGAACCGGTTCTGCTCAGGTGTATAGAGAGGATTACGTGAAACTTTACGTGAATCTATTGAAGACGGAAGTGGAGAAATTAGATCCTGTAAGACCATTCGTCGTGTCTAGTCCAGGCAACGGAGCATACGAAGAAACGTACAATTATACTGGAGTAAATCCTTATTCGAATCTCTACGGTGACGGTAATATGCAAATAGTTTTTCTTGTGGCAGTTTAAAATTAGATTTGATTGGTTATATTAACGCTTAATATTTGCCGCTTTTTAGTTCACTATTACAACTACATCAGAAATGGATGGGATATCACTCAGTATCCTCGGACGAGATTTTGCTCTGAGTATGGATTTCAATCTTGGCCGTCGATATACACGATAGCGACTGCTATAGAAAGCACGAAAGATCTTCATGTCAACAGCGATTTCGTAAAACACAGACAACATCAACCACTCGGCAATCAATATATGCGGCTGCTGATCTTGCACAACTTTGTTATACCGCAAAGTAACAACAGCGTTCGAGATTTCGCGAGTTATATATACCTCAGTCAGGTTAATCAAGCAGTTTCTATAAAGATACAGACGGAAGCGTATAGGCAAGCCAAGTCAGAGGTGAATTCCTTAGGTGAGGGTATGACAATGGGAGCTCTCTATTGGCAGCTGAATGATGTTTGGCAAGCTCCTTCGTGGTCTTCCATAGGTAATTCAAAGAATTAATATCTTAGAATTAGAATTAAAAAATCTAGACAAGTCTTTTCTATGTATATAAGATCTTTTTTCAAAATTCTCGAGACGATAGATGCATAAAACGTGTGGGAAATGTGATTTCTGCTTCCATAACGCTTTCTTTCTTTTATTGAAATATGACGATATCATATTGATCGTTCTAGTTACAAGATATCATAACTATTCTATTATTTGCATGTGTTAAGAAAATCCTCTCTATGTTATATTTACAGATATCGAAGGTCGCTGGAAAATGTTGCATTATTATGCCAAGGATTTCTTCGCGCCCATTATCGTTACACCACATTTGTCTACCTCCAACGAGCTCTCGATATATGTAATATCTGATCGATTGTACACCTTAACAAATTGTACAGTAAAACTTCATGTTTACAAATGGGAATCCATGAAATCTATATTTGCATTATTCTTCAATGATATTATAATAGTGAGTATGATAAAGTAATAGGGATACATGTATACATAATCCGTGTATAAATATTATAATTCTTTTTCAGGAATCTAATAAAGCCATGAAAGTTACATCGTTTTGGTTAGACGCGTTCCTGCTTCGAGCGGGTTGTGGGTCATCCTTGAAATCCGCCAAAAAATCCTGCATAGTCACTTTATCTCTCACGAATAAATCTGGATCCCTAATCGCGCCAGTCAATTACATATATCCTGATGCGTTAAAAAACGCAGATGTACCAGTAGCCAATGTCACTGTAAGCGGATTAATTTTGTGTCACATTCAAAGTCCGATATGCAGACATTGTAAGTGCTGCCAGAGAGAAATGTTAATGCGCAAATATTTATCGTTTCAGATGAAGATCGAAGAGAATCATTTACCTGGGAAATTTTCCAATTATGCAGATTTCAAAATTGTATTATCGACAGATAACATAGCGCTATTCGTGTGGTTAGAAGTAGGCAATATACGTGGTCGTTTTTCGGATAATGGCTTTCATATATTTGTAAAAGAGAAAGAAATTATTTTCCACGCGCATGAAGCAACCACAGTTGAATTATTACGGAACAATATAAAACTCACACATATATCGAATATTTACAATACACATGGCAATTTTGATGATGATTCCTTTGTTAAAAGGACAAAGTTAGATTAGTCAAAACCTTCTATAATGCATTGTATATAAAGCGTCGGTTGAAAATTACTTCAACAATTGTACATACAGTCCCTTTAAATTACGATAAATACTATATGTATCAACTTTTTATCGCGACACAAATAAACTCCTTCATTTATATTATACTCCATACCTTCAAATTCTCCTTGATACAAAGTAAGTATCATAGTGTAAGTAAACCTCAAGTCCAATAAGAATAATAAGCACAATTACGGCTCCACTGACTATCGTGGACATTAGACTGGACATTGCGTTTTGCTTCAACGAACTATAATTTAGGACAATACGTGCATTAAATGTTAAGAAAATTTATTATCATATCTTTGGTTACACATATGACATGAGAAATATAAACATATATATTATATATATATATATATATATATATATATATATATATATATATATATATATACACATATATATATTTTTTATACGTTTTTTGTTTACACACTTAACACTAATCAATACGTTACAAACAACACGTAGCGTTCTCGAAATGTGATAAATTAAAATTGTATCGTGTATATAAGTTTTTATATCACATCGTCATAAATATGCCTGTTCGTTTTCGCTGCACTTCTGAACTAGTGCAATAAGAATGAAACAAATATATTTTCTTTCATTCTAACTTATTGCATTAGTTCAGAAGTGCAGTGAAAACAAACAGGCCTAATGTAACGATATTGTCGCAGATCTGTCTTTGTAAAATTCTCGATATAAGGATGGCGGAAGACTGAAAATCTATTGTCGTTTAAAACTAAATTCGTAAAAAAAAATTATATTAAGAGTGCTCATAAATAATAAAATAACTTCTTTTAATTATCCATACAATATAAATATCTGTTAAGTCTAATAAGCGTAAGCTGAGACACCTGTGTTGTAGTTCTCTTATCACATAAAAAAGTATATAAAGCACAACTTTCGCATTTGTATTTACACTGTATGTTTAGTCCAGCCATCATACAGCGTTGACTTTCAGGAAATATTTAATATCAAACTTTTAATATATATTCTATAACAAAAGCTGGAGCCAAGCCCGTAGCTCGTGATATTGCTAAACAGAGATATCGATTCCCATTAAAACCGTAATGTTATTTTGGCTCATATTGAGATGTTCTTTCATGGTTGGGATATGTCGACAGCACGGCTTCCTCCTCAGGCGAGTGCAGGTAACGTCGGCTTAAATTGATGACAACCATAATACAACACAAGAGCAAAGGACCAATAATGGCCCCTTCCACGCCTAAACAAAAGATTCCACCCGCTATCGATAGGCCCGTCAGATAAGGATGTCCACCACTGAAACAAATGAAATGCGTGTAAAGACGATGCGTGATTGAAGATATATTTCTAGAATATAATACAAAACACAATATTACCCTTTAATCTCCTTATAAAATTCCGTCACTACTATGTTACATGGGAGGAAATGGAAGAGAAAAAAGGTGACAGCAATCATCGATCCACGAGTAAACCAAAGTTCTATGGCAGCCGGGATGCAGGCAAAGTACGCGTCTAAGAAAGGAACTGCCCCCAACATGGTCGCGAGGGCCGACGGTAAATAGACAATCTTTACTTGGAATAAATTGTGTATGAACCACGTCCACATGCCGAAGAAGGAAGCGAGTTTAAAGGTGGCCGCGAATACTCCAATTACCGCTTCTTGTAACGCTACAGCAAACCTGGACAAAATCGATGTTGTTTCTAAATCTTAAATGTTTTCGCTGCGCGCGATTACGTATTTCACGGCAGTAACGTCCAAATAAATATTAACTCGATCACATTATACAAAGACTAACTTACCCTTCCACATGAAGCGTGCTTGTTAAAAGAAAATAATTTTATAAAATCAAAAATATTACATGAGAAAGGGAGAGCACAAGTCAAATTTCAGATATCAGATAGTTACCTGTGGCAACTAATAGGACTAAACATTGTTGTCAATTCGATGGGTTTATAAGTTTTATCGCTGGAACTGAGCAAATAAAATAAAGTTGTAAAGAACACAACCTGAAATATAACAAATTATTACATCTCATGTCTTTTCTTTTCCTTTATAAAAGTACAACTTTGCAAAAATATGCTGCATACCGTGCTGAGTACAAAATTAAGTACCGCCGATCCACTCATGAGTACGATATAAAACAGCTCTGTGAAAACTGTCAGTATCACAGACATATTGCCTTTGACGATGCCCCAGAGAGAGTCAAGCACCGACATCAAAATGCCAATATTCTCTTTGGCAAAATTCTGTATGCTAGTCATATTGAAAAAATCTAAAAGGAGAAGCAATGTCGTTCCATTGTTATATTATACACAAAGCAGTGTCCTTAGGCCCAGTTTCACAAGTGTCGGTTAACTTTTAACCTTAGATTAACTCTTTGTCTCTTTCTAAGGGGGACGTTAGAAGGAGACAAAGAGTGAGTTAATCTAAGGTTAAACGTTAACCGACACTTGTAAAACTGGGCCTTACTACAATAGACACAATCAACACAATTCTACGTAAAAAAAAGAGTCAAAAGTGTAATGTAATAAATAATGCTAAATTGCAAAAATTTCTCGAGGCAAAGTATTTACGTAGGGGTGTTTTTCCAAAGCTTTCTTTGAAGCTCTCCCAAGCGATATACGCAGACATAACATCTACAGTAGGACCCACAAGATCCGGATCCGTATTGGACATCATCCACGCCTGATAGAGACGATCCCAAAGCTCCAAGACTTTCTTCTCCATCTGCTCCGCTTTCGTCGGTTCGAGATCTTTCATGAGACCTCGAATCTGAATTAAACAAGCTGGATAAGTAAGCTTGACGTTTGCAAGTGGATAAGTAAACAAAGTAAATCTTACTCCATCCGAGATAGCGCTTCGTCCATATGTATATGCGTTATCTAAAACACTGTTAACGGACTCTTCCCACTTTTCTGGAACCCAATCAATATCAGGATTGTTCATCAAAGTGGAATTCAATATCTCGCCCGTTACTTGAACAAGATGCAAGCCTTCCGCATAGATCTAAAACAGACAGAATCGACTGTAGAATCAACCGTAGAATCGACTGTTGTACAATTATACAATAACACAGTATACAGGGTGTTCCCGGGTTAAACGGTTAAATTTGAAATATGAATTTAGGATCTCAAAACAAGAAAAAATTTTCCTCTAGAGGCATGCTTGCAAACGCTTCGTTCAAGAGATATTTACTTCTGAAATTACAGAAATATTATGAATAAACAATTCTGAAATAATGTAAGTTTATCCTCTTTACTGATTTACAATAATCAAAATTTACAATATCAAAATTAAAATAAATATCTTCTTTACTGCTAAACAGTAATCAAAATTAAAAGAATTATTTTCTTTGCAGTAATAAAAATTTACAGTAATCAAAATTAAAATTATTATCTTCTTTACTAAATAAAAATTAAAATAATTATCCTTGTAACAGCAATCAAAATTAAAATAATTATCCTCTTCACTGCTTTACAGTAATCAAAATTTAAGTAATAAATATCTCGTTCAAAATGATTTAACACCAATAGATTTTTTGAACGGCGTGTTCTCAAGCAAAAAATGTATGAAATGCCTGTTAATGACCTTCAATCATTAAAACGGAGACTAGTGCAAGCGTATGAAGAAATGACAGACGCACAATGTCAGCCACTCGTTCTCTCACCGATAGGTGTAACGCTTGTCTCCTAGCTGGAAGCCATCATTCTCAACATAATACTGAACAAAATATGTAATACTCAAATTTTGATTACAGTAAAGCAGTAAAGAGAATAATTATTTTAAGTTTAATTACTGTTAAGTAGAGTAAAGAGAATAATTCAATTTTAATTACTGTAAATTTTGATTAGGTACTGTTAAACAGTAAAAAGGAAAAGCCTCTATTATTTCAAAATTATTCGTTCTTAATTCGGTATCTTCACAAGTCAATATCTCTTGAACGAAGCGTTTGCGAGCATAAGGAAAATTTTTCTTGTTTCTAAATTCATATTTCAAGTTTCGCCGTTTAACCCGGGAACACCTTACAAACAGTATAATATAATGAACAAACACGTGTTTGTCGCATACCTGTATCGTGATGAAAATAGATGCGCAAGTGGTGAAAACGATCAAGCCAAGTATAACGGATGTAGTCGCTACCGCATTAACGGAGCCTTTCAGAACGTTTCTCAGCTTCTCATCTACAATAATGCTTACTTTGTAGAGACCTCTGATATTGGACGGTATAAGCGCTTGATGTCGTTCCATGAACCACGACTTGAGCGTTCGTATCGTCGAGTCACAATACCCGAGTATCCTTTCCCAAAAGCCGAAATAGCTACCCAATTGCTTGACGATATAATGTACCAGCGGGATCACCAGAATGTGCGCGATCCACCTGTGTTTCCAGAGAAGCATACCGGCACACGCGTATAGCGCCCCATACATGTATTTGTCGGTGTCGACCTCGTCGTCCTGCATATCTAGAGACGTTCGTAATTCGCCCCTTATTTTTCCGAGCAGATAACGGTCGCGTAATGTCGCACGAGTTATAGAATGTATGTTACGCGCAGGTTTACATGTGGAGGATAAACCGGCGTCCGTATCTAAAGACATTGACTTTACGCTGAGTCTCGGTGTGCTACGTATTCTCTCGATACTCGCCACATCAGCGGACGCCAATCTTCCCGTTTCTTCTCGAGAGCGAATCGACGTATCCACGCTCTCGCTTTCGGGAATACAGTCGTTTGCCCGGTCGTCACCCTGCGATGAAGAGGATTTATCCTCTTGCGAGCTCGGCAATAGGTCGTTTGTTAAAGCGAAACGCACTGCCTGCGAGAATGTCAAGTGCCTGCCATTCAGCTCATGACTGTCCATAATGAGTATTACTTCGTAAATAAATCCTATTGCACAGAGGATTTGGAGAGCGGTGAAGACTAAGACTCGGTAAGCCCCTGCTATGCTCGACAGATACATGCTGATGATGAACCATATCACGAAGGAACTGTAGCGAAAACGAATCGAGTTTGACGGTGTCCAGTAAATATACAGAATTGTCAAGTAGCCGATGAGTATAGTTGAAACCTGCAAGATAAAATCTGATTAACTATTCGAACAAGCAAGAGAGTTCACGATATTTCTACAGGACGATACAAAGCGAGGAGAAAACTACTGGACGCAGAATGAGGATACCGTAAAGACGTTGCACGTCAGAATGAAAAATCCAGAGACGGCGGTGAAGACCTGAAATGTCCTCCAGGCAAGACATGTTATCACGTTAGGAGTGTAATGATACACGCCTGCAGCCAGCAACGCCAGCGACGCCGCCCAGACAATATACTTGATGCGCGTCCACAGAAAGGAACCTACTCTCTCGGAGACATTGTCGAATATATGCACGGGCAGTAGGCCGACGTTGACAACCAGTGGAGTCTGCGACGCTTCCACTTTGGCGAACCAAGACTGTACCGTTGTGGCCAGCGAACACTTGAACGGGAAGAGAACGGAGCCGCACAGTAGGGCCCAGATTAAGGGTTTGACGAAGGGACTCAGGATAATGTAGAGGCCGTAGCCGGCCGCCGAAACGAGACACAGGAAGAAGAGTGCGACGGCATTGTAGATTCCTTGCTTCAGGGCCTTCTCCTGGCCCGCGCTGAAGCCCGACAACATGTTGAAGAGGTTATCCATCGGCGAGCGAACGTTCTCCATAGTATTATATAGTTGGTCGGTATTAACTATATAATAACGATAATAATAACTCGCGTACGACTTGTCACGGGCGAATACGCTTCAAATCGTCTTCGGTGCGTCCTCGAGAATATGACGCGACAGCGTCAGACGCGAAGACGCATGGAGGAATAAAGAGGGAAAGCGCGCGACGCTAACTTGTCAGATATTCAGTTCAGACTGGTTCAGATAATCAGGTACTAGTGATACTCTACCAATACTCTTAGAACGGTATATATAGGGGGAGTCCGGGAGACTTGACCATAGAGGAGAGTTGAACCACTTCAAATATCTCGTTCAAATTTTGAACAAAGAGCTCAATCCGAGCACGTGACATGACGCTTTGGTAGTGCGTTTCGACTGTGAGTGAGACGAACGTGTTTTAACGTGCTCGGATTGAGCTCTTTGTTCAAAATTTGAATGAGATATTTGAAGTGGTTCAACTCTCCTCTATGGTCAAGTCTCCCGGACTCCCCCTACTATGGCTGCATTCCAAAATTCACTGTCAGCAACTTTCAGTACTGAAAATCTATAGTAAACGTGACGTAAAATATAGATTTGCAGTACTGACAGTGAATATCGGAATGCAGCCTATATATGGAGGGGTAAACAGAGTGGTGTAAGTCCAATTTTTTTAAATATTTTTTCGTGTGCATAGATGCAATTTATATATTGTACAGATTACATTTATGCACACGAGAAACTGGTTTTTACTCCTCCATATATGTTCTAAGCAGGCAATACTACTGCTTTATTGCACAGCTCACAGCATATATATCATAACGTACGCTTACATATATGTGCTAAATCAGATCAATTCAGATCAGATGATTCCAGCCAGCAGCCGATCCCGATACTTCCGCGACGGGAAAGTGAGAAAACGGGTCAAAGAAGTTTTCGAGACGAGATATATCTAGAACGAGAAAAACTTTCGGAGAGAAATAGAGAAGAACGTGGAACATTTTTGAAATTTTAGCTCTTCTCTTTTAATCTTTTCCTTTTATATCTTTGAAATAATAATAATGAGCAGATTTGTGAATAAATTCAAGGCAGATAAATTTAAGCATTCTTCGTCTGAAAGGACACCTTATAAATTCTGCAATCGTATAAAATATACAATATGCAGAATACAATATGTCTCCGAATTGCAGTTAGAACTTATTTGGAATAAATTAGTGATTTTGATCCACCTACGCACCGATAACTGCGTCTGACTCTCATAGCCATATTCTATTATCGATATAATAATTGTTCCTATTTAATAATACCTACTCCACTATATAGTGGGGCAGGTTGAGACACTTTTCAAAAATTGATTTTTTTTATTATTTAGGAAGTAAAGCACGTTAAATCAATAAACTTACGAAAATTTTAAAATTTAAGTAAATCTATGCTGGAAATCACTTTAAAAAGAATGTTAGCATAAATTACACAGGCACACAAAAAATAAAAAGTGTCTTGGCCAGTGTCTTGGGAGACACTACACTAGTGTATTCCCATGTATTTTGACCCGCTGAATCCGAATCCGAAGTCAGAATTGTCAGATTGGCTCTCAGTTCCAAGCAAACCTAAAAAAAAAAAGTGTTTGTTTCGTTGAGTTTTGAGGTTTGCTCGGAACTGAGAGCCAATCTGACAATTCTGACTTCGGATTCGGATTCAGCGGGTCAAAATACATGGGAATACACTATAGTGTAGTGTCTCGGCCAAGACACTTTTTATTTTTTGTGTGCCTGTGTTATTTAAAGAAATACAGCGAGTTGAATGTCTCAACGTGCCCTACTTAATTTCCCCTAGTCGTTTACTGATGTATTTGTATGCCTGGAAAAAAATCGTGAATTCGATGTTATTATATACATTTTCGTATAATTCTCATTTGATAAGATATTTTATAAGCTACACATATACACAATAAGCAATTTTTATACATTTTGCATTTTATTATATTATATTTTACAATGTATTTTATTATGTTATGTTACATTTAATTATACAAAATATAAACAATGTTATATTTTTAATGTAGGCTATATAGCAGAGTAAACATTTTCATGTTTAAAATGAAGAGTCTTTTTATTATTGTTTGCACAAAAAACTATACATTTTATAATGAGACAATGAATACGGAGATGAATATTTGTAGATGCGTGTCGAATATGTAAATTTGGCGAGACGACTTCGGTGAGAGTTCCGTGGACATTGTAGAATCGCTGAGGAAGTGAAAAGAATCGCAACAGAGCGCTCAAAAATTTTTATACAATCTTGATAATTATGTTGTCGCAAATGCTTTTTTGTTTTCATACAATAACGTTTATAAATCATTATCGACACGCAATGTGGAGAGCATAAAGACGCTAATGTGTTATTATCGCGTTTAATCGTGACAGTGTACTCGTAAATGCTGTTTATATACATGATGCAATTTTTTTACAGTCGTACGTGGCTTATATTCAGCTTTTATTTAGTCGAAATTGCCTATAAAATATATATACAATGCATACATAATTGTCTCAAAATCATCACATATCCTCTCGGTAATAGAATTTTTTGGTCAATTTGAAGCCACCTTTTTAATTAGCGAGAATGCAGTTGAGATAAGACAACAATATTTTGAAGTTGTAGAGCGATTGAAAAGAATCGAAGTGCTCTTCGCAAAAACTCTGAGGAGAGAGTCATGTGTAAGTAACAAAATTGTTTCTTTGACATTTCGGATAGTTTACTTTGTAGATTTAGCGTTAAAAGTACACGTATGAAGAGGTATCATGTGATGTCCACGACTGAAAAATTGCAATAAACAACGACTTTTTCTCTCTCGACATTTTCATTAAATAAAGAAAATATATTACTCTAAATTGTCTAAATTGTCTAAATTGTTGAAGAATCCGTTGCTAAAAAGATACCCTATTAGCCCAGTCAATAGAGACATTTAAATGGAATTAATTCCGGGAAGCAATTTTTTTTTTTTGACTGTTTCGGAGGGTCATGAATAGTCTAAAACCGGATTTTCGGGATTCTAACCTTGGAGCGTTAGCCGCCATTTTGATTAGAAGGGTGATTTTGTAAATATCTCGCTTATTTTCAACTTTAGAGTGAAAGTGGTAATAACCAAACTTGTAGAAAATTTAATACTCTACAATTTTGGTCTTTATCATTTTTTACCTAGGATCGATATTTCGGGTCTTAGAATCGAAAGTGGGGGGTGAAATTTTATTATTTTTTTTTATTTTTTGAATTTACTTGGTATAATGAAAAACATTTTTTCCACATCACCACGAGGGTAGAGTTTATGGCGCGTTTATTCAAAAAATTAAAAAAAAATAATAAAATTTCACCCCCCACTTTCGAGTCTAAGACCCAAAATATCGATCCTAGGTGAAAAATGATAAGGACCAAAATTGTAGAGTATTAAATTTTCTACAAGTTTGCTTATTACCAATTTCACTCTAAAGTTGAAAATAAGCGAGATATTTACAAAATCAACCTTCTAATCAAAATGGCGGCTAACGCTCCAGGGTTAGAATCCCGAAAATCCGGTTTTAAACTACCCATGACCCTCCAAAACAGTCAAAGAAAAAAAATCGCTTCCCGGAATTAATTCCATTTCAGCGGCTTTTTTGGGCTCTATTGACTGGGCTATATAGTGTGATTTTGAGATCAAGAGACACGGTAGTGTCTCGTGCCAAGTATACGCGGAGCGAGGCCGACCGTGACTCTTTTACGCGACGCGACGGGTTGCGAGTACTCGAGATGTTGAGATCTCGATAACGAGTGAACGGATCAAGTTCTAAGTAGGTTTGATACTCTATACACGATGATACTATAACGTGTAATCGATAAAATTTTTTGGCTTCAAAGTTTTCAAGTCCGCTAAGTGTTTATCCATGGATCTGTACGCATGCGCACATAGAGATATATCTCTCATGTTGTAAAGATGAACAAAATAGCGCGTTCTGAACTGACAAATGTTCACAGAGCTGTGGAGACGTTGCATAACGGCGATACGGTAATTAAAATGTATGATCAATTAATTCGACGTATATTGATTTTATCACAAAGAATTAATCGCATATAACGTTCTATTTGTTGAAATTTAATTGCAATCCAGAGATCTGTCCGTGAGATATTAAATTCATTCTGCTTGCGCTACACATCTTTTTCTTAACGCTTATAGGGCCAATTTCACCAACCACGGTTAGCTTAACCGACGGTTAAAGTTAGCAGTATTGACCAATACTATTGGTTAATACTGCTAACTTTAACCGTCGGTTAAGCTAACCGTGGTTGGTGAAATTGGCCCTAAGGGACATTAGTTGCTGTCACACTGCGTCACACATTGCGAGGCAGGCCGCGAGAGGGGATTGTTGCCAACTCTAAGGCCCATAGTTTCACATCACTCTTCGTCTTTTTCTAAGGGGGACGTTAGAAGAAGACGAAGAGTGAGTTAATCTAAGATTAAAAGTTAACCGTGTCGGTTAACTTTTAATCTTAGATTAACTCACTCTTCGTCTCCTTCTAACGTCCCCCTTAGAAAAAGACGAAGAGTGAAGTTAATCTAAGATTAAAAGTTAACCGACACTTTGTAAAACTAGCCCTAAATAATCAAATTTTTCGATGCGTGAAATAAACGAGTGTTAGCAAAATGAATATGTGAAATGCATTTAATTAGCTGTTTCTGTTTTAAATCGTTTGTACAATTAAAACCAAAATACGTTGAAATGGCAATATATGCTATATTTTATTTCTGCCAATTTCTTGATAACTATGCAGACAAATCATTTTAGTCTTCGTAAAAGTCTTTCCTAAATATGTAAAGAATTATTTGCATCTATTTTCATTAAATTATTCTTATCATTTTTAATATGCTTTCGAGAGTTACATAAAGTCCCCCGCACAATGAAAAATATAAGGAACAAGGAACATATATTAGCGATTAAGACTAAGGAATCAGGAATAAAACTGCAATGGATACACAATGAAAAACACACAACAGAAACAGGAAATAACACAGGCAATAAATTTTTTACCTAGATCAGAAGCCGTGTATCAATGCTACTACACCATAGCTTTATTCCTGATTCCTCAGTCCTAATCGCTTAATATCTGTTCTTTATTCCTTATATTTTTTATTGTGCGGAGGCCCTTACAGGTGTCATAACATTTTTGCTATGTCGTCCATGTATGAGAGAGAGAGAGAGAGAGAGAGAGAGAGAGAGAGAGAGAGAGAGAGAGAGAGAGAATAACTTCAATAATCAATTACTCGACAACCATGCAGACAATTGTCTTCATAAACTTTATTTGTCTCTCTATAAATTTGAAATATAATTCTTATCATATAATATGATTTGAGCAACCAACCTCTCCTTAATCTTAAACGTAAGAAACGTACAGGAGACTAATTATAAGAGAGAATAAACGATGTTAATTACACGATCGCGTGCCACGACTAAAGCTCATCACATACGAGTTCGTATGTATAATATACATATATATGTGACATATTTAGATCGATTGTCGAATATACAAAATGATGGTAAAAGTGATCGCATCGTCTGGGGAGAGGCAGAACCAAACAGAGACAGAAAGCGTGAGAGAGAGAGAGAGAGAGAGAGAGAGAGCCAGGGTTGTGCCGTAAATTTCAAGATTACATCTACATGGATTGTTTACGTTATGTTCACGCGAACCTTAAATTTTCCATGTAAACAATATAATTAAGCAATGTAAATTATTATAAATTATAATGATTGATTGATTGATTTTTTAAACTGTATTTTTAGTCATAAAAAAAATAAAAAATAGTTTTATTTTTTTAGAACTGTTTGTGAAAATATAGTTAAAAATCAATTAATCAATCAGTTAAAATTGAACTAGGTTAAATTAGATGCATTTTTAGTTGTAATTTATTTATTACTATATTAACTGTACAGTGATATAAAAGATATATGATATACTAATATAGAAATATTATTATTTACGCTGATCTGATCTGTTAATTTTTCGTAGGATGCTAAAAACTGTGTCCAAACTAAATAATAATGACTGAAAATAAGATTGCAAACAAAACATAAATTTTCGATATTTCTGACAAAATAGAATGTTCGGTGATCAATGAATTACTCATTGTTTACATGACACGTTAAACATAATAATTTTTATACATTGTATACATGTAGATGTAGATTATTATATTTTATGCGTAAACGCCCAACCCTGAGAGCAAGCGCATTCCTTCGATTTCTTCTTCATTTCCGTTACAAAGTACATACATCGAAATGTAGCGACATTAAAAGATAGCTATACATTGCGTCAAGCGGAGAAGCGTTTGCCTATCGATCGTCGTGCGTCCGTCCTCGATCATGAACGGCATGCTCAGGATCTATTACGAAACATATCTAGTAACGAGAGCGTTGATATTAATGCGGGAAAGGTTTTCTGCCAATTCGCCGGTGTTTTGTTACCAAACCAGTAACACCGAATCGAAAATACCTATGTCGCACGGGATAATTACTAATTGTGAGATGAGGTTTTGAGACTTAAACCCTAGCTGATCTAGAAGCTCAAGTCATAATACATTTTTATCAAATTTTAAATTAAGCTTGGCCGTTGGAATCAAATTGTATCAGTACAATTGTTATGTATCACGAATACGTCCTACGAAAGCATTAAAACTATTTTTATTACAACGTTAGACAGAGAATAATTGTGAAAATAACGTTTGTAATATGGTTCGTCGTATCCCGCCTTGATAACGCCGAGTCGAACGTCGAACGTTCAATCAGGGTGTCTGTATCCACATAATACCTTCTCCGTGAGTTTTTTTTTCAAATTCCTGACTGATCCTGATAAGCTGCAGTCATACCACTGTACGATATTACGATGATTATAACGTCACAAGCGAGAAATTACGTCAATCTTTTTCCTACCCTAGTAATCGAGATAAATCAACTTTTTTATTTGCATTTGATGACGTCAAAATACACCAGAATCTTAATCGTCTCCTTAATCATCATTGGATAGTAAATAAAATAAAATTTGTACTCTAAATGACGGAGCTTGTGAATATACGGTATATACAAGGTGTTAGGTAATAAGTGGACCACGTCTTGTGGGCAGGTACAGCGGGTTAAACTTAATTCTCTTTACCGTTTTTTAAGTTTTTCAACTTATGGTAAAGGACTTTTTGATTCAGTTTAACCCGCTCTACCTGCCCATGAGACTTGGTTTAAAGGGATCGAGCAGAATCCATCGAACGCGAATTCTGCTGAATTTTTACAGCTAATCCGCGTCGAACTGTCGCAGGACTATAAAACCTATTAATTATGATAAGCGGAAAAAAATAGAACCAAATTTACCTCAAACGTATAGCGTATCTATTTCAGAAATATTTTATTATTACATTTTTAGTACGTTTCTTCTTCCCAAGACCTCGCTTATTGTTTATCGTAAAGAAATATACAAGTAAAGAAAATAAATACATGTGAAAAATGTTTTTTGTAGCTATAGCCTTTTAGAGATGACAAAAACAATTTATACATATTATTGGTTTCATTTGTATGATTGTGGATTACGGAAATCAGTACATTCTTGTAAAATATAACGGTCGAATGATATGTGACTAACACAATTTCTCGCTTTTGCCGTCACAATCCAATGAATGCAATGAAGAATCAGGAACCACGATTGGACGAGGTGCTATTGCTATCTTAGTACCATTTTAATCGGCAAGCTCGACGATTTTGAAAACGCTACATGCTGAAAGTGGCCGCAGTGTATTTTCAATCGCAGATAGATATGTTAGCTTGAATGTTTAGCACTTAGTGGAAGCGTTTCACGATTGATTGTTCATTCGTGATGTGAGTGTGAGATGTCTTTGATTTCGAGAAAGTCGGTCGTGACTGTAGAAAAGTTGCAATCGGTTGCAACAACAATTGGTCGCGTCTACCTACGACGATTTTTAGCTTGTTGTTAGCATAAGTAGTAGACGGTGCGAATAGTGATCGAAGTAAAGACGACACGGTATCACCACCGAGATTGGCGCCATGTCGAAAATAAATAAATACACTAGCAAATCCCATTATAATCTTATGTTATCAATTCGCTAAGAACTTAAAGTTCTAATGCTCTCTGTACGAATCATAGATTTCTTCGGTATGGATCAAGTACTGTATCAAGTTCAATTTAATCATAATCATTCGTATCGTTAATTAACTCTCTCGTTTATCTCTCTTTCCTAACGTGTACGATTAAGGCTCCAGGGCTCTTTCCCGACATCTCATGAGATGTGACGTTAGAAGCGAGAAATGTTGAGAATTGACACGTTGAGAATTCTTGCGTAGTATTTCCAAATAAAAAGATATTTGCTTAAAATAACACTACAGATCATTTCAGCACACTTCGAAAATACTCCGAGTTGAAGTTAAGTCTACCCCTTTCCCTTGACAGTTAATAAACAGCCGTAAAACGAATGTGATACGATGCAGGCTTGTGCGCAGGCGCATGACTAGATTTCGTATTACATTCACACATCCACAGGCACAAGCCTGCATTGTATCACATTCATTTTACGGCTGTTTATTAACTGTCAAGGGAAAGGGGTAGACTTAACCTCAACTCGGAGTATTTTCGAAGTGTGCTGAAGTGATCTGCAGTGTTATTTTAAGCAAATATCTTTTTATTTGGAAATACTACGTAAGAATTTTCAAATTTTCAAATTTTTATTTCTCGCTTCTTTCCAACATGGCCGCGATGAGTACCCAGGAGCCATAATTGTGCATAAACAGAAACACTTCTTGCATCAGAAGCGAAACAGCTCGGATTAATAAACGAGGATTTAACAAAGTAATTTTCTCTGACACTATTATTGACAAAGAATAACAGAAGTACATCGATTGAGATACGTAAAATACGACAGCTTGATATTAAAATATCAGTTGTAGAAAATAATTTTTAAAGTAAAAATTTCGATATACTGCAGTTGTCGAGAGACATTTCTGTCTAAAACTGATATTTCATGGAATATTGATTTATCGCGATATATACATATGTCAACTTCATTGGCTGAGTTCGAAAACTTCACTCGAGTGAACACCAGTGTCGCGTTCTGTCCTTGTTCAATTTTTAGTAAATAACGAAAGATAGAACGACGCGGTGTGCACCCGAATAAAATTTTCAAACGTAATCATTGTATTATATTAAAATGAACAAAAGAGCGAGCATATCAGAAACGAGCACGTAAAAAAATTTTCTACCAGCCATCGAACGTGCTCTCTTATTTGTTTTACTTTAATAATTTCTTAAAACCCTGTGATTCCTTTCGTACACAAGTATAGCACAAAATCGTCGAAATAATCAGCAGTGTCAACAAAGTTTTCTGAGAGATATAGCATGTTTAAAAGTCTCCTAGGATTTAATAAAGCCACACAATTGCGCTTTCCGAATACTGGATGGTTTACGACGTTATTGCACGTTAATTACGCGCATCGTATTTATGTCAGGAGAGACGAGTAATTCTATCTCACAGCACTAACGAACGTTTAGATGAGAAAATTATTCAGTCCAGATACGACAGCGATACGCAACTCCCCGACTTCATATTCGAATGTAACTTATGTCGAGTAACGAAAATATCTTATTCTCCTATATTTGGAAAGTAAATCGCGGTTTCAAGATACATACATACGATACAATATGTACTAAGTTATATCCGATTTCGAAGGAGCGCAGAAGACACACCGTTAAATTCTATCGGCGTAAAGGATCACATGCAGTTTACAGGTCGTAGAATTGGTCATTATTCCGTACGTTACGCTGTAGAGAGCCCCCCGCTTGCGTTCTCCACCAATTAATTAATTATTCTTGCTTTGCACTTGTACGATCGTTTGAAGATCGACGATGGTCTTCTCCAGCATCTCGAGCCACGAGATGTTGGTCAACGAGCAACGCAACTGATTTGTACAACTGTTAGCGGTGGTGACCAAACTCGGTGGCGAAACAGCGTCGCTAATGCTAGTGGCGATAGCCTCCGCCTGAACGTTGCCTGATTTGTGCCTGGCGGTGGCGGCGACCTTATCGTCCCCGGAATCGGAAGACATCGTATCGTTTGCCGCGTCCGCTTTGTCCATCTCTGTCTCAGAGATGTTGTTCTCCGTGTCGATATCCTTGATTGGCGCACATAGATTCCCGTCTGCCGGCTCACTGTCGCTGCACAACTTTCGTCTTTTGGAGGGCGTTTCCATTTCCGGTGACGAACGACTCTCCTTCACCGTAATAGTCCGAGTTCGTGACAACAGGGTTTCTAGAGCCGGTAGCAGACTGGAGGGCGGTTTCAATCTCGTGCTACTGCTATAAACGAGAGCCAAGGCGCGCAAGTCACCGGTCAGTCTGTGCGCTGACGCCTCAACGTCCACTGCCTCCACCATCGTCGTCAGCGAACTGACCAGATTGTCGATGAGTAAACATGTTTGCTCGGTCAACACGTGATTGGCCAGTTTCGGAAAAAAGGTTTTGAGGAAGGCATGGATCGCCGGTACTCCCAACGACGATCTTTCGTCCAACAGCACGGCGTCCACGTAATCCACCGTGTAGGAAGAACAAAGAAGAGACGCGATGTGCTTTCTGTCTATGTGCGTAGCGGCGTGTACGTCCAACCACAGCCTGGGAAACAGAGCCAAGTGCAAAGGTACACCTGCAAACATAAGATAAGTCAGGATTCGACAGATCACAATCACGATTACGATCACCTCGTATCGTACTCACCTTCAAATCCAAGCATAGCGCTCAAATTCACCAACGAATCCGTCATGCAATCGTTATTAATCGCTAATCTGCACATTACGTCTATCAGCTCGTGATAAGGTAAGTAAAATTCAAGCAGAGCGCTGTCATACTCCGGGTCTACTCCCTTCGACGCCTCCAGCTGAGAGTGAGGTACCGCCATTTGCACCATCGGCCTGGCGGGTCTCGTAGGCATCTTTCCAGGCGGAGTAGATCTTCTCGGGAGGTACGGCCCGGGTGGGACAGCGGCATGGGACTCTTGAAGAGCGGCGTGGCAGTGTGAGAGCAACGGTGCTAGAATCAATATTGCTTCAGCAGGAACGAGCATGACGAGCTCTTTCAAAAGATCTATAGCCAGATTTCTCATGTCCGGCGGGTTATACGTGTTCAGTAGTGTTGCCAGTTTACGCAGGGCATCGGGCCATTCCTTGCAGTTAGCCAAAATGTTTCTAGCGTCCGGCCCGTCTCTCGCGGTACGAACGCATCGCACGAGTTCGACGATAATAGCGATCAACTCGGCCAGATCGCCGGCAACGTGGCATGCTGTCGCTTCGTGATACATGATATGTAGCATATGAAACGCTTCGAGAGCCATGCTTAAGCCGCCGTTGTAGACAACGTACAAACGATCGTCATCCGACTCGATGAGAATTCTGAGGAAAAAAGAGCATATAACCATTACATTTGTTTTTTTCCCATTTTTATATATCATTTTTATGTATATATTAAATCAACATTTTGTCCAGAATATATTTAAATATATTATTCGTCTTTTAATGTTCACCGTAATTAAAATAATCATTGATATTTTAGCGTACCGAAAAGCAGAAATGAGAGTTGCCCAACATGAACGACCGTCGAGTCCTTGCAAATAAGAAGACAGCGTTCCCCTTCTGAATGACGCGATTTCTGCCTCTTCCTGTTCCGTTTGATCAGGATGTCTCGCGACTAACAATTGCATCAATTTAAATAATTCATCCACTGCCTGTATAGAAAAAAAGAAATAATATCATTTAAAGGCAGAATAAAATTAATGAATCGGAAATTTATACACGAATAATGCTCATCTCTGATGCAAAGCTTAAATTTACGAAAAGCTTACAGTCGAATACTGAGTAGGATGGGGAGTAATGTTTTTAAAAGCCCATTGAATATTCTGATGCGCAGCTAATTGTCTCGTAAAAGTACGCGATTGTTGACAACAGAGTCTCAAAAGACCATAGTACGCGGGTAGCATAACTCTATTAAACAACACGACATCCTGGTCTTCGTGATCAGCTCTAAAAACAATAAAAGAGTACACATTAGAGAACAAGCATTTTTATGTTGAACATTATTAACTCTTTGCATTTGATCACAATCTTTAGAGATAATATGCAGACTAGAGATCATGTCTTATATCGCTACTGCATATTATTCTCATACAAATAATGTAATTTTTGCATTTGATCACAGTCTTTAGAGATAATATGCAGACTAGAGATCATGTCTTATATCGCTACTGCATATTATTCTCATACAAATAATGTAATTTTTAAAATTGAAGTTCTTGCGTGATATGCAAAGAAATACAAAGAGCGTGAAAGACATAAATGTAACGCTCACAATATGTAATTAAATGCTATATTTTTAGTTATGTGCGGATTGTGAAGTATCATAGCGACGTTCTCTGGACAATCGGAGCAGACATGATACCAGAACAAAAGTACCGCTTGCTTATTATGATGCACCGGAATGCTTGGTTCCGAAAGTTTCGGATGGAAAAGTGTCCATAGATCGTTAAGATATTGGCCAAACTGCAAAATAAACATATCATTAGATTTATCTCTCTTGCTGAAGCAACAAGTCTATTGTGTGTACTAATTTACTCACCATTAATTTTTCGGTCTTAGAGACTACGCAGTATGTGAGCAATGCAAAGTAGGCAGTGAGCTTCATTGTACCATGAGTTTGTATGTCGATGTAATGTCGCGCAGGCTGAAGCAGTCTTAAGAGTGCCGTATATATCTGATGCAGTATCAACGTTGCTTCGGGCGACAATTGAAGTTCTCTCGACGCATTGCAGCCTAGACCAAGCCGATGGGCGCTACGGTAGCCCTGTCTAAAATGTGTAGATGGAACTAATGATACTAACAGAAAGGCGGCGGCCGAGCGTACTCTTTGATTGGAGTGCTCGAGAAGGTAATGCTGCAGCCACGTGTTGAGCTCTTGCAGGACCCAAGCGTGTGCCAGTTTGCTTCTCGTGACTGCGAGAGCTAGCCACTCGAGCGCACCGTGTGGAGCGACTCTCGCCGCTTCCCAGACTCTACCGAGAATCAATTGAGTCATGCAAGGCAATCCACTCAACCCCGAACTTTCCGTCAGTAACGTTAACAATTTGAAGAACGGCTGGCATACGTCGGTATGCTTCATTATCGCCTGAAATATCATCGTGACAACGTGTATCGCCAATCTGTCGTTCCAACGACATAACGACTGAATCAAATTCCTCGTCTGAGTGAGATTTATGACGTCTCGCGTCTGCTGATACAAAAAAGGGAAGCCTTTGCCGCCCGCTACGGCACTTAGGTCCGACGGCGACAACGCCAATCTGTGATCTTGCCCTCTACTGCGTTCGACCAGGTACGCTATTAGCGTAATCATCTTGTCCAGCGAAGCGGGTCGGAGCTTTTCCGAAGGCACGGTCACGATTTCCTCCTCTTCTTCCTCCTCGCTAACCGCGTCGACGAATTCGTGCGTCTTATGCCCAAGATAAAAGTTCACCATCGTAGAGATGGCCTGCACTCTGATTAGGAAAATAGCCTCGTCGTCACCCATCTTGCTAAATTCGTACAAGAAGCTGAAGTACTCGGTGAGATGCTTAAGGTGCTGCTTGGCGTGTTCCATGAGCGACAGCAGCATCCTGACAAAACGCGTGACGCAGGATCGGGTGCCGACGGTGTTGACGTCGTTCTCTTCGTCGCAGAGAAGGTACAGGGGTGCCTGTGTAGCACGTAATCTTTGAATCACATGAATGCATAGTCGTTGAAACATCTGCCTGACCATCTGATTAGGGCACTTGACTAGAATCTGAATAGGCCACCACGAGTCGCCGGCCATCCGTTCGAGGAATCTCGCACACGCCCCGGCCGAGCCGTTAAACTGTTTCGTCAACAATTCCACCCATTGCACCATCGTCGGCTTCTCCTTGGCATGTATGAACGTCTCCATGAAGAAGGACGTGGACAACTCCGCGGACATCTCCGTGATATCTGGTTGGACCGAGAGTAACGTCTGTGGTATGTAGCCGCATACCTGCCACATAAACCCGAAATACGTGTGTTCGAATATGTTCTTATCTTGTAAAAAGTGCATGTTGTCCTGCCAAATCCAGTCTTCGAGCTCCTTGTTGAGTTCCAGCACCGGCAATTTGTTCATATTGTTGCGCACCAGTGAAAACGACGAGGATCGCCCGGTATTACCATCGGCACTGTCGGTGACTGGACTCGAGACGGTCGCCTCTTCTTCTTTCGCTTGTTCGCCGGGATCGGCGCACCATTCATAAAACAACATGTATGCTGAGTTGGTTTTTTCAAAGCTAAAATCCATGAATTTGTCCGTCACCGAATCGTACGTCTTGCTGGTCATCTCACCGCCGAAACACTCGGCCGCGATCTGATTCGGATCGAACGGTTTGACCTCGGCGTCATTGAACAGGAACCACTTGTCCTTGTTGGGAGACGTGCGATCCCGGATGAAACTATAATAATGCCCGCCGTCCGCCGTTCCCGTATGAACGGTCACGCCGATCAAATCATACTGATAATGCTCTTCTTCCTCCTCTACATCGTCCACCAGTAATCTGGAATTAGAGATGTGCGAATCAAGAATTTTTATGTCAAATCGAATCGAGTCGAATTTCATTTCCTTCTTCGAATTCGGATCGAATCGACAAAATTTCATTCGACTCGAAGTGAATCGAATCAAATGAAATCTCGAATCGTTGAAATATAATTTTTAATTAACAATATAATTATTATTAGATTAAATTTTAACACGTAGATAATAACAGAATATTTTGATGTAGAAAAATAATATTGATTATATAATATAAATTTTTTTAAGGCAAAAAACATTTAAATATTAATATACTAATAAAATATACTGTAATGTCGCAGTAACTGAAACAATTCGCGAAAAATCATAGATAAATTATTAAAATGCTCTAATGCAGTCTCCAATAACATTATTCAATTACATACATAAAAATTAAAATAAAACAATATATATATATATAGTTTATTTTATTATCAATACTCATAACTCATAGCATTTTTCCAATACTGATAGTCCTCGAGCTATTTTTTTAAGTATATTCAAACTTTTACTTACAATTTGATAAGGTCACAAGGCATATCAAAAATGAGAAATAAACTTTTTGACTGCTTCTTAGCCGCTCAGTGAGCGGTTGTAATACTGAATGCACTCTCATTGAATGCACCTATTAACATAATCGTACTGTTTTGCTTATTAACGGAAAATATAATTTTATAAAATTAACAATATATATGGTTTAAAGTCGAACCATCTAGATTCGAAATTTTCGAGTAGTTCAGATTATCAGAGAAATTCAAACTTAAATCAAATCGAATCGAATCTTACCTGATTCGATTCTGATTCGATTCAAATTCGATTCATATTCAAATAGTTCGCACATCTCTACCTGGAATGTCCATCATTCTCGGACTTTCTCTTCTCGGACGCCGCTTTCTTCTCGTCCTGATAGTGCTGTGGCATAAGCTTCTTCTCCACGTAACCGGACATATCCAGTCTAAGCGGAAAACTAAAGTGTGTGTTGACTTTCTCCTTTAGCATAGTGCCCATGTTAAAGGTGTAGCGCATCGTATTAAAACACAATATATGCGGCAGCTTCTTGAAGCAAGCTCGCTTCTCAGCACGCGCTTTTTTACCGCATTGCGAGCACGTATACATGTTGTCGCCCTCCAGCGTATCTTTGACCGTGACCTCGTCCAAGCTCTCATAGAGATTCCGCATGTCTGCCACTTGGCATCGGACAGTATAGAACTCCTCCAAGGTCCTGCTAACGTGCTCGCAATCAAGCGAGACGACATTATTGGATATCACGCCGCAGAACAGTGTTTTGACCAGAGTCTTTAAGTCGGACGTCATTTCCTCCAACTTGGAGACAAGATCGATGAAAAATTCGGCCATGTCTTTCTGCTCACCGGTATTGAGCGGCTCGTGATTCATCGTATATACACGACAAAAGCTTCTCGGATTGTACGCTTTTCTTTCAGATTCCAACAAGTAAGCAAACATTCTCTGCAGCTCTCGTAAGGTCAATTGGTGCTTATTCGCACGACTGCAATCGGCGCCCAGTATAGAAACGCGCGCCTGTGGCATCATGTATAGATGCTGCATACAACTAGCCATGTAACATGTCGCGCCCAGATTCGTCAAGCCGACATAGCCGCAATCCGAACGTCCATCCTCGTGAGGCCAATAGTCCCACGGATACGGGGAATGCGGTCCGGGACGGTGCTGAGCGAGCAGCTTCTCGTGTAGTATTCTGTAATTGTCGGGTGCAGATTTCACCAACTCGACTAAGAGATCAAAAGCTGCCGATCTGGATGCCTGGCTCTTACACTTAGGCACATGCTTGCTTCGCGGGCTGGGTAAGGCGAACAGGAAATCGAACACCTGGTCCAACAAGTTTTGACCGATTTTACCCTGCTTGCAGGGTGGATTGTGCGTCATTATGTTACACGTGAGATTAATCAACCCGACCAAAGCGTCATCCTCCACCGTGTTATGTCGTGTCTCCAGATGCTCTCTGTCAAGCACGGAGTCTATCACTCGGATGGCCAGCGCCTCAAGATCGATCGTTGTGCCGGAAGTGTCATCCGTCGAACTTTCCCGAATTGTCTCCTCTGGAAGGGAATCCACCAAACGACACACCAACCAAAAATAATCCTTGCAGGCTGGACCATAAGGCTCCTTTCCTTCGTCTAAAACGGTGTGTAAGTGCAGTGGTAGATCTGGCTTGCGATGAGATGGTTGCATAGCTTCGGCGATCACGAGATGTTCCAGTAGGGTATTTAACATGGGTACGATCAGTCCTGGCATCTGATCCGAACTATCATCTTCCGCGCCAGTACTGCCCAGGCATAGTCTGTATAGAGCCGTGCATACCTCGCGTCTCACTGCCGGCTCAGGATCTTCCAATATCAGTCTACGCAGCCACGTTTTTCCAAACGGCTCGGACGACGAGAACAGATATTGTCTGACTGCTGGATCGCTGTGCACCCAGCAGACTAATAATGCCATGGTGTAATGTATTACTTGAGATCGGCCAAAGAGTCCCGTTTTATAGTGATTTGGATCGAGCGGTAGCGAAGCATCGTTTAGAATGCTCGTTATCCTTGGCATTACTGTGTCGACGTTCATCATTCTCAACATCGCTTCGCTGAGTCTAGGCACCAGCAACGGTTTGTCCGCTTTATTACGTTTTTTCTCTTCTTTTACGACGCCGAGGTGACAAAGTTGCTTCAGCAGACTGGCGAGACAATCCTGTTGCCACTCGCTGCCATCTCCTTGTTCCAAGCAACCCGACATAAAAATATCAAAAAGATGCCGGAGACCACCATACTGCACAAACAGGGTGGACCAAGCCAAATCTTTTTCCTTATCATCATGATTGTCGTCTGCATCGCCACCGCCTTCATGCGTCGTGGCCGACACGGTAGGATTATTTGGCGATGGCTGATTCGTTGCACCTCGCCGACTCAGGGACTCGACTATGTAAAGCGAATACATCAACTTCTGCGGACTTGCCGGATCAAGTAATTCCTGAAGAGAAGTCTCACCGAGTTTCTGGAAACCTCGCAACAAAGTTGGACTTGTGGGTAACAAAGTAAGCGTGTCCCAAACTCTTCTCGAGAGTACCTGCGCCTTCGTATGAGGAATTTCTTGGCCTCCCTTCACGGTTGTTCTCATTGCGCTGAGTGTTCTCATAAGCGTAAACAGCTGCTCAAAATACTGCGGTCGAAGTAACAATAAAGTAGGCAAGGACTCTCTAGGCGGAGGTGGTAACAACGAGGGTGAATCCATGTCTCGTTTGCTGCAACGGCTACCGTTACCTCTACTGGCACCGGGTGAAATAAATACCAATTGCCCATCCTTAAAGCCCATCTCCTGCAAGGTCTTCTCGTCGTATTCAATAGTCAATTCCTGACCTTGGGTAATCATCCTGATAGGACCGTCGGTAAGCAACGATCCTAAAACCGATCCACCGTTTTGAGCAACATTCGCAGGAACCGCTGATTTCTCTTGAGTGTTCTGCGTATCGTCCCACCATTTAGCGACTTCAGCCCGTAAATCTGCTACATAGTCGGTGTTGAGAAGAGTAAAACTTGTCTTCTCCGGTATACCAGCTGGCTGCACAAAGATCCTTAATTGTTGACCTTTCTCAGACGTGTTCATCGCTACGTGGCTGGCGGCACTTCTGCCCTCCAGCACCCAACGACGCAGATGATAGGCATAACGTTTCCGAAAGGCTTCCAAATGCGTCCTCAGCAGGAGCAAGGCGCGCTGTATGCAGCGTAGACTAGCCTCCTCGTTAGTTTCAAGATCGGCACTGGCCGCAGCAAGATGCGTCATGCACTGTGATACAAATTCCGCCTCTTGTGTCAGCTGTCGTGACATGTAGTAGCCGTTGAGATACTGTATAGCTGCCATACTGACGTCCGTGCTTTTTGCTTTCAGAGCGATCCGCCACAGGAAGTCCATGCCCACTGAATCTATATCTCTCAGTGGTCTGTCCATGTGCGCCGCGGCCAGGCGCGCCAAGTTGCACAATTGTTGAAACAGATTCAGGCCTGTCATACTGATGGTTTCCGGCGGTAGACTCGGTAACTTGCGCATACACAGATGTTTTAGCGTGTCCATCCCTAAAGCGTGCTGCTCCGTAGATTTTGCTTGGCTGAGCAACCAACTGAAGAGTTCATCAGCGCAGACTGGATCCTGCGATAGGCATTGCCACAATATATCCACTTGGTCTAGATTCAGGCGAAAGCAATCGGGTGAACCCAGTGGCGAAAAGATTGATGACAAAAATTGTAGTCTAACTTGTATCTCTGTTTGATGTGAATATAAATTGCTCTTCGGTCCTGTACTGGTATAAGTTTTCAGATTGTTAAAAAAATGTTTCATCATGCCACGCTCACGATCGGCCCAGGTCGTAATCGTGTGCGCGTCCATAGCACCGAATTGTTGGAAGCTCGCGAGCAATTTCGGCAATAATCTTAGAGATACAACCACGGAGCGATTAGTCGCCAAGTTCTCCAAACAGCCTTCTATAAACTTCATCGGGATCAAGCGATCGACGTTGAAGCACAGAAGATTACATAGTGCCTTTTCCGCTTCTAAGGCCAGGCCTTCCCCTAACTGACCTATCTTATCGTCCTGAAGAAGATCCCACAGTAGCGTATTACCTGGCTTGCAAACTGTGTCCAAATTAAACTGCGAACTCAATCTCGTGGCCGTTTGTCGAGCGGTTCGCCCTTGCGACTGCTGACAAACCGATCTTCTAATTGTCATGGCCGAGTGCGAATGATGAGGATGATAAGCTTGCATTTGAATAGCAGTTAGGTGACGCGCGGCTAATTGAGCTAATTCCTCTTCGCAACCGCTCTCTTCGCCGTCAAAGTCAGCCATGTTCTTTTCACTTTTGTTCGATATTCTGCTGCTGTATGAACCCTCTTCGTCAGAGAGCATCTCGTCCAATCCCGAAGGTAAAAACGTAGGACCAGACGCATGCACCAAACCAGCAAGCTCAGATATCACCGCTCCAGGGCCATCTGCGGCAGCGAGCACACCCGCTACATCACTGTCATCCTCGTCGTGCGAACTATCTGCCGAATCGGCTGCTCGATCCACGTTATATCTTACTATAGACATATATTTATTTTTGTTACGTCTTAGTAGAGCCGCCGTGGTTGGAACCTGTTGTTCGTTTGGATCTAAAGCCATCGCTTGTTGCTTAACACGATCCAACGCGTCGACGCTCTTCGGCTCTTCCAAGGAGGCCAAAGCGTCTAGACTACTGTTCAGCATATCTTCCGTTCTACTTTTTCCGTCTGCAAGCAGATCCTTCGATTTCATGTTAACATCTTGACCAACGATATCTTCCAAGGTTTTCTCAACCGCACTTAAAGAACGCTTCTGTGGTCTCTTTCGCTTACGCAGAATTTTTCGCTTCTTCTTCTCATGCACGAACATTTCCTCAGTATTCGACTTCTCTGTGTCTGCTTCAGCATCAGATCCGCTCTGCTTGCTCTTTACCTCATCTCGAATGACGTTCGTCGAGGAGTCCTTGATCAATTCTCTATTACATTCAAACTTGTCAGAATTCAGGCCTTCAATATCATTTAGACTTGATTCGATGGTGGTGGTTGTCAGATTCTTTCCTTTATAATGTCCTACAACAAGCGTACAACAAGATGTAAACAAAGAAATCAAGATTTTATTGAATGTTTTTACAAGTTTTACATACCTTCGCCATCGCTGCTGTAGCCTCTAGGTTGTTTTCTAGGTGACGGTCCGTCAGATAGCGTTGGACTAGGTTCCTCTTCGTCGTCCTCTGGGCTACTACCATCCATGCCACTTGGATCGCTGCTACTACTTCCACCGACTCCACTTCCGGTACTCCTTAAAATGTCTCTATTTTTCATTACCAGACCTCTTGGATAAGCTGAGCGGCCGGATGTCCAAATAAACTTGATTAAAGCGGATGCTAAAAACAAGCTCTGTTCTGTGTGGTCCTTAGGTTCCAATTTGCCTAGCAAAGAGTACAAGTGAAGTACGGGAGTAGGAGCCAGATGTTTGACCAAAGGCGCCAACAGATCGTAAACCGGACGACCGCAATGCTTCAACTGCGCTGCTTGCCACATGGTGTCCATGTCCGAAGGTGTAATTCTACCTTCCATAGCCAAAAAGCTTAATATGATGTGACTCTGTTTAATAACCTCTACGTGTAAGTTTGGTCCGAATATATGAGCTATGATGTTATTTTCAGTCAACCAAGCGGCAAGCGCGTGTCCAACTTGCTCAACTTCGGCAACTGTCTCGCTATTGCAGAGCTCATTAGACGCAGTAATGTGAGCGTTTATTTGAGCTACGCCAGCCAGCCTCATGGTCAGAGTTGTACTAGTAAAATATTTAAATGCCAAGTCAAGTCCATCACGATCGAAACTTGGTAATACGGAGTCTATCGGATCCTTCACCGCGCTCCACATAAAATCTAAATATATACAAAAAACATCATGTTCAAATAGAAATTAAGAATTAGTTTATATATTCGTAAACGCGAATCGAGAATACAATGCACATGTACATTTTTTAACTTTGGAAACATACCTGCCATGGTTCTAACAGCCGGAGTACGCAATTCCTTGTCCTCTAAACGGCACATATATTTCATAACACGACTGCGTAATGGTATAAACAGTTGAATGACACTGGCATAGTTTAACCAAAGTTTCAGATTACAAATAACCGCAACCATAGAATGCGCAAGGGTAACGGGCAGTGTGCTTTCCATGTCGAAACAAGCAGACACCAAATTAAAGCCTCCTTGATGGCAAAATATAGATACCGCGCGGATCAAAGGCGCCGGTACTTCGGGGTCGTGTGGCTCGCAGTAACCACCTTCGTCCTGTAAGATACAAAGCAATCGATCAATCTAGAACGCAGATGAGTGAATAAACTACACAAAAAAGTTTTACCTTGACAGGAGCTAAGGGATTGATTACACCGCCATGCTTCATAGCGATATAAAGAGGGAAGTTGAGTAAAAAAATTTTCGAAAGAAGAAGAAACAACTTTTCCTTATCGTGCTGAGACCAAATTTGTTTTGCCTGAATTCCCACTTGTGCGTGCTCCGTGCTATCGCCGGATTTTCGCTTGTTACTTCTCTCTTCCTCATCCTTCCCATCCTTAGGCGTCTCCTTAGCGACATCTCCCTGCTGTTCATTTTGCTGTATAGCTTGCAACTGTTGCAATGTACAGAGCACAATGCTCTGAGTTAGCCTTATAAATCGATCAAAATTTTTAATTTCGCGATAACAGCACATACATTGTCTAGAAAAAAAAGAGATAATTGTAAGAATAGTCATTGCATGATTAAACATGTTTATAATAATGTATAAGATAAAGATAATTATAAAATTTTTGCTATAAAAATCCAGTTTATTACAAATATGTAGAGATACTGTAGGCATTACTTTCATTACAACTTGTTGGAACAACTTTCCCTAGTTTCTTGGCCTTATTTATAACACTCTAAACAAACGTGTTAATTTACATAATACAATTGTGTTGTGCATTATATTAATTTCATCTTTGCGCATGAGGAAGAGTCTGACCAAAGACTATGGAGTATTTTACAGCGTAGTAGCAGTCTTTGTTTAGTTCAATCGTCACAAAAAGGTTAACAAACAAAGATATAAAAGGTATTAAAGTTATCAATTAGATCGATTAATATACCTCTGCATCCACTGGTTAACATAGTGCATCGTCGTGTCGACATCCGATATGTACAACGTCGCCAATGCATCTTGTTCTTTCGATGAACGCTCATCATCTAGAAAAATACCATATTAGAACCTAGAAGGTAAATCTCAACTAAAAAATAAATTTAAGACACCGTTCGCAAAATCACGTTTTTCTTTATGGATTTCGCACAACAAAAATGTGAAATAAACTTTAAAAAATCACAAACGTTTTACGCGTCATCAAATGTTGCTCAAAGTATCAAGGAACTAATTGTAAAATCTCCAGTGGGCGATTTTCGACAATGCTAACTGAAAGTTCTCAAACAACACGAAGCTTCGTCGGGAAAGTTCGATCCGCGTGGCTTAATATCAAATCGCTGTAACGTTTGGTCGAAGATTGCAAGAAAGAATTATTTATTTCCGCAGGAAGATGATACGGGATGTAGAAACGTGCCGTCCGAATCATGATATTCTCGGCCTCGCAGTCTTGGAACAAAAGCCTCGCCGACGATTAAGGTTATAAGACGCTACCCTGCTTGGTTACGTTTCGCGGGAGCAGGTCTCGAGAGCGAGAGCGAGAACGCGCTTGTCGCGTCGGCGACGGCCGTTCGTCGTTTCCCCGAGGTGATTTCTCGAGGAGGAGTCCGTCGGCGAGCGTTGGCGAACGAATTCGCTCGGATAGGTTAAGAGTCGAGGGGGGAACGCTACTGTGTGCCAATATCCACTTACAGGAGAGCAGAAGATCGTGAAAATCGACGCACACATCGCACATGGTGGCTGGATTCTTTAGCCTAGCAAGAGGCTCTCGGTCACGTCAAGTTCATCACTCGCGCTCACCGACGCACGTTGCCGACAATAATAAATATTATTAAACATCCCCCGTGTGCGCTCACGACTATCCTCTGACCGTCACCATATTGCTTTTTGTGCGTACACCCGCCGCTTACTTCAAGCGAGGCGCGTCGCGTCGCGTAGCGCGCCTTCGGCAGCTACGAGGAAACGGGCTGAGACGACGACACGTGTCACGTTGCCGTCGCGCGGCCCCGACTTTTCGAACCGCGATCAACCTTACGCGTGCACGTCGCGCATCGATCGGGGGCTAATTAATTTTATCGCTCGTTCGTCGCGAACGTCATTGTGACAGAAGACAGCTGATCGCCACCATGTTGAATCGTGGTGCGCGTCGCGGATTTAAAAATTCGTTTGCACTTTCCCGGAAGCGGTCGCGCGCGCAATCTGTTACGTGCGCGATGCAACGTAACGCGCGTGAAGAGAATGGACTAGAACGAGAACTATGTCCTCTCTTCCCCCCTCCTCCCTCTCTCTCTCTCTCTCTCTCTCTCTCTCTCTCTCTCTCTCACTTTCTCTATGTATCATTTAAAATATTTTTTTTCACATCTTTTAACGTTTTGATGAGTGTTCGCGGAAAAAGCTAAATTGGTCTTGCTTTCAGAGTGTCGAACGCTTATATAAAAAAATATATATGTCTCTATGTCCAAAATCAAGACATAAAACGTCTTAAATAAGACATTATTAAGACGTGTTAATGAAAAATGTTTTATATTCCAATTTTAAACATGCGTGCTGTCTGAGTGTGGACTAAATTCGGTCCCCGTAAAATGTTATCCGCCCGTCAAGAAACTTCGACGTTAATAATATAAAAGAATTTTATCAAATAAAAATATTTTGTTTTTATTTAATTTATAAAAATAAAATCCGACTTCTTCTGTCATTATAAAAATTTTAATATGGCCCTCTTGACAAAAAATAAATTGCAGGAGACCCTTAATCTATAATATTTGTTTTAGATATATCTAAATTCAAAAACGAGTTTAGAAGACGATCGAGCACGTTTCCTTTAGCTTGTTAAAGTTTATTTACACAATGATAGAACTTTGGTAACAACACTATACAAATAGAATTTTTATGCATTTTTTTACGAGATAAGTTTTTATTTTGAAGAAAGATATATTGCTTATATTGAAGGATACAATAGGCACTCAAAGCAATCAAAACTTAAAATGATTGAGATAAAAGGTATGTATGTATGTAAAAGGTATGTTCTTCGTTAACCTGGCAATTCCCCTCAATATATATATGATGTATGTATTTATATTGATGTATGTATTTATATGTACGTATTTATATATGATTAATTATTTATTTATTTAATAGGAGAGACCGGGGCAAACTCGACACCGGGGCAAACTTGACACTAGGCTTTTTGCCAATTTAAATCTATCGTAGAAACTTGCCTTTTATACCGTAAATGCGTCTTTATGTGCCAATATTATCAACGGGTGACATTCTGAGTTATGGTGTAATTTTTAGCGCGACATAAACGTTTTTGATGGTAAAAAGTAATTTTTCTGATCTCTTGAAAGTTTCTACTCTTTCATCGAGCTTTACACTTGCAAATCTACCGGTAAGTGAGTTTGATGGGAAATTCGATGTTCTATACGAATCCGATAATAGTTTTTGCATATTTTCAAAATTTTTATATTTTTGATAAGTGCAGACAAAATAAGTGAAAAACGACGTTTGGGGCAAAGTCGACACCACGCCGTTTTATCGGCTCCCATTAACAAACGATGCTTGTCATGCAGCTACCTATATGGCCCATGACAAATGTGTGCGCACGTCTAATCGCGAATTTACTTGCATAAATTGTTTTTCAGAAACATTAGAGTTTAGATGAAAATAATTGAATTTAAAAATTTTTGTTCTTATATTATTTCCAATAATTGTTTTACTTAATTCCAAATTTTTGTACTTTTTAAATACACGATAAACAATGTATGTTCAGTTTCAGACAAATAAAAAATAAGTTCCAGATCAAATTGTGTCGATCAGGCAAAGTATCAAATTTGCCCCGGCATTTTTTAATTTGAAAATTTGTCTTTGCTTTTCCTTTCCTGGGGACAAAACTAAGCAACGCATGCGCAAGTGCTGGTCTACAACCTTGTTTTAAAGGATATTTAAGCTCTAAGCCGTAAGAAATTGACCAATCACAATCGAGTATTCTCCTGATATTCCATTGTGATTAGTCAATTTCTTACGTCTTAGAGCTTAAATATTCTTTAAATCAAGGTTGTAGACCCGTGTAGACCAACTACAGCAAAACTTTTTAAAGCAATTTTGTACCTGAAGGAACACTCTTTAAATGTGTACCATTAAATTTGCTTAAAAATTTTAATTAATTGTTGAAAATTGCCTTTGAAAAAATTGTGTCGAGTTTGCCCCGGTCTCCCCTATTTATATATTATTTATATGTATATAAACCTCTGACTTCTTATAATTGAACCGCGGACTTAAAAAAAACGAGGTAGAATGAATCGTCGAGTACTTTTTTAATTTGATAGGCTTTATTTGACTCTCGTATTGATGTCGGAAGCGAAAAGTGATTTTAGCAAGAGAAACAAGCAGCTTCTAAGCGTCGATTAGAATCGGTAAATATATATACACAGCGACATATTCCGACAATAGTCGAATTCTCACGATAATAATCCGAAAATTAGATTCGTCATTTAAAAATTATACTGGATAAAGTAAGTTATCTATTATGATATTGTGATTTGACCTTGAACGATCTTGAGAAAGTCACATCAAGGTCATATTGAGTTCTTTAAACGGGGACCCCTATTTTTTATGTCATATTCTTGTAACTCTAATCATATTCTTGTCGAGACGTTTTCAAAACACTAAGATAAAGCTCTCTTTTGTTAAGAATTTCCTGAAATATTTTAAATTTTGTCATGACATTTTTAATATAAAATATAAAATATCTCATAAAGTATTCCTTTTCGATAACTTTACCTCGATACTTTTATACGTAGAATAATGAAAGGAGTCAAATAATAAATTAATTTTTATTAATCTTTACATTTACAATTTTGCAAAATTAAATTTGCGTCTACAAAATGCAATCAAATTTTTTAAAATAGCTTTTTTCTGTTTTTTTTTTTTTACAACAATAGATTCCCGATTTTTTTGTTACACCCTGTAAGCCAGTAATTAATTCTTATTAATTAAAGTAAAAAATGTAATCTAATAATTCTTATTCGAGTTGGTAATTATTTATGCAAGTCTCCAAATAACTTCAACAAAATTTTTAATGTAATCTAGCAATAATAATTAAATTAAGAATTTTTTTACTTTTGTTTATTCATCATCTGTAATTAAGCTTACAATGTACGAAATATATTTCTGTGATTGTCTTTTGTATTTTAGATATAAGGCGAATTGATGAAAATGTTTTTATAACAAATAACTAACATTTTTTTGTTTATAAAAATACTTGTTTTCTGCAAATTATATCTTTATCATAAATTATTTTTATATAATTATATCAAAGATATTTAATTAAATATCTTTAATTTGCTACGTATAATTTATATATATATATATATATATATATATATATATTTAAATATCACATTAGACGAATATCTATCATCGAACATTTAATTTATTATAGTTAAACATGGCCAGATATCGTCATACCTAATAAACAGTTTTCGATCAAACACAAATTGTCAATTCGACTTATATCTGGACAGATATGGTCAGATGTAATGTATTTTGGATCGCGCATTCGAGTATAAATATAGTTATATCTAAACACAGTAGTCAGATCTGGACTGTTTCGATGAAATTCAATCACAGATATACTACTTGATCAAAAAGTTCCCGGAATTTATTTAGAAAATGCAAAATACAAGTTTATTCATCAATATTAATATTGTCCCTTTCAAAGTACTCCCCATCGACTGCAACGCACTTATACCAGCGCTTGATCCAATCCTCGAAACATTTTTTATACTCAGTGTTCGGTATGGCCATCAGAGCCGTCTTCGATTTTTCCATTATCTCCTCTCGGCTGCTAAAACGCGTTCCCCGTAGTGGTTTTTTGATTCGATTGAACAAAAAGAAGTCGCAGAGGGAGCCAAATCAGGTGAATTCGATGGCTGTTGGATGGTATTCGTTCCGTTCTTGGTCAAAAAGTTGCGGATAATGATGGCATTGTGCGACGGTGCGTTAATCATCAAGCGCTGGCATAAGTGCGTTGCAGTCGATGGAGAGTACTTCGAAGGGGACAATATTAATATTGATGAATAAACTTGTATTTTGCATTTTCTAAATAAATTCCGGGAACTTTTTGATCAAGGTAGTACTTATGGGTCGATCTGAGTAGATATGGTCCGATCTGAATCATCAAAGATCAGATTACACTCCATATATTGGTATAAATAGTTACATATATATGACACTAGATCTGCGCAGACATGAGAAGTCATATCTGAGCATATCTGACCAGATATAAAATTTGATCTGTTGAGATATAATTTGATCTAGTCAAATCTAATCCTTTTTTCCCGGGATATGGATCTAAAAATGTTTCATCGGAATTTTCCTATTAAAATAAGCCACGGAAGAAAAGGTTCTATAAACATAAACTGCTTCATTTTCAAAATACAGGGTGTCAAAGTTGTGAAAAAAAATGTGATCGAAAATCGACTGAAAAACGTTTCAAGATATATTTTATTCAAATTTGGTATGCATACATATGATATTAGGAACCGTTTTCCAGTACCGATATTTTTAGATCATCTATTATATCCTCCTTCAATTTTTGATACTTGCTTAGGAAACACCCTGTATAGTTTTAGTGTGTTTTATATTTTGTATATTATAAGTTTTTACAAATGTCAGGATAAGATCGAAAAAAATGGGAGCGTAAATAAAAAAAAAATTTAATAGTAATTGTGTAAGGAAAAACTCGTTCGACACTCGTCTTTAATTGGAATTTAGTAAAAGGAATGCAAGAATACCATACGGCATAAAGACACAACATAATAATCTAACGATGGAGAATGGTGATAAGTTGATGAGAATGCAGGCCGCGGCAACTAGGCCGGGCCCTAGTGGACGGCGCGTACGACACTGAAGGAGGCATCGCTCGGAGCGCGCTGGCGTTCGGCGGAGTCTGTAATAAACAAACTCCAGGAGATCTCCAGGTAAAAAAGCGTATACGTCCGACGTCCGACGTCCGACACTTCTCTCGCTGTAACTTACGATTACGATAGCGAAGTCGCGCTGTCAACGACAGTTGTGAGTCGAACGGTATCGAAGGCGAGTGAGGATTGTGCGTGCACTGTGAGAGCAACCATCGAGCAAAGCCGCTGAGATGGGCAGCACGGACAAGGCCGTGATCACGGGGTTCATATGCAGGCTCTGCAGTAAGATGAACCGCTTCGTGATCCATATATATGGGGAAGAGGGCGAGAGAATGAAGCTCGCCGAGAAGATAAACACCTATTTGCCGATCACGGTAATACTACGTGCCCCTATGCGCGTTTTACCCGATTCTCCAAGACGGTTAGGCATTTTTCGTCCGATACGAAACTTGATTGATTTTCACTTCTCGCACTTTGCATAGATCTTTATCTAGAGGCAATGCAATAAGTATCTACAAAAAAAAAAGATTCCTTGTACTGTAATGGATGTAGGTAGCCTATGGTTTTTTAAAACTTACTTTATTTTATCTCCCCATGTACTTCATAAATCTAGGGCATCGACATTATTTTGTTATATTTTGTGGGAACATATACATTGACATTGTCCTTTTCATGTGTACAAATAATTTTTATGACAAACCACTTTGTCTACATAATTTGACATTTACGTTATCTTTATAATAAAACAATTTTGTACGTTTTTGCAGGTAAACATGAATGACCCGCTGCCAAAGACTGCATGTTTACATTGCATTGAACGATTAGAGGCGCATCACGAGTTAATGGAACAAATCATGTTCACCAGGCGGAGATTAAGCACCGACAATAAGACAACCGCAGTAGCATCTTCTTCCGCAACAACCGTAGACACAGCTCCGACATCTAGCCCACCTCCTTGTTGACATGTGTAATGGAAAATTAATATATCCTTTCGCTCAATGCGCCATTCGTCAAGATTGGATAATTCCCATATAATTTTTCATTTCATTTGAACTAGTAGTAAGTGAGACGTGTAAAGAAAAGGAGGGTAAAGTAATATTTTATGTGACATTATTATGTGACATATTACATTTCCTACGTAACACGATACTTCTGCATTACATGTTTTACGTTACTCGTTTCAGACAAGTATTCTTTGATGGTATTAAAAAAGCTTAAAAATCGTTCAATGCCAATGTCCACTACTATCTTCCAAGGGAACAAAATATCAAAGATATGGAGAAAGATTCAATGGGACAAGAGTATATTTCTTTATAAAATGTCATATAGACAGCATTAATTGTCAATTTGTACAAGAAATTATATGAAGTTATGTTCAGTTTTTTCTTGCTGATCTATGACTAATATGAACTGAAACTAAATTGCAAGAAAGTAATACTTTAAATGTAAAATGTTCTGGGCAAGCGCAATAATGTTGAGATAATCGAAAAATGCACACACACACACACACACACACACACACGCAGACACACATATATATGTCTGTATATACACATGTATATGCATATATATTCATATTATAAGGATGTATAAGATATCTGGCAGTATCCGAAGTATATTTGTGTGATTTCAAAATTTGAGAACTTTGTACAATAGAAAGTATCTCTGCAAAGATCTACTCGACCTCTTATAAGCACGAAAAAAAAAAAAAAATATATATATATATATATATATTTATATATATATATATATATATATATATATATATATATATATATATATTAATAATTTGCTTTTATACTTTTTAGTTATTAAAGATATTTAACTTTTAAGATACAAGAATATAATACTTTGAATCTTCGCATATGATGATAACAAAATTATATGTGAAATCGGAAGCTACAAAGTAATAAGAAAATACAAATCATAAATTTTGATACATTAAATTTGATACATTAAAAGGGTATTATTTTAGATCTGCATTATATAAAAATGATAAATGTGCAATTTATGGTCAAATCAGCACGATCAAATCAGATTTTGATTATGTTAAAATAATATATAATGACAGATTGTAGTTATAAAATGGAGGAGTTCTTACAGAATTTATTTGCAAAATTTAAATTTTATATTTGTTATTTTCGAGATATTGTATGTTTGTTCCAGTTGGATAACATTATAATTTTACTCTGCTACTTTGGATACTCGATACCCCATACATCTCTTAGTCATATATACATATTATTTTACGAATCTTACAATATTTTTTCTTTAAAAATGTTTTATAAGATTCTTTAACTATCTTTAGTGAAATACTGTTGTATCTTCAATGTATCAATTCTACTGATGTACAAAGATATATATTATACTCCTGGAAAACAATCTTTATGCGATACTATGGGAGCTTTCCAGCCAGCGATACAGGTCGACACAAACATCGTTCTATCTTCCTTTTTTGGCAATGAGTAACAAAGACTTGTGCGGACTTGTGTCGCTTGCTGGAAAGCTCCCATATTGTATAATGTAGAAATTTGTTAGCCATAGAAAATTAGGGCATGTAAAATTAAGATATGGAAACTTGTATTGCATATAAAAGAAATAAGTCATATATATTTTAGTCATTGATTTTCACAATAAAATTTTCTGTTATTCGCTACGTTGATATACAGAACAAGTGATAAAAAAGATATTGTATATTATGTATTATGTCTGTCATTAATGGTGCATTAATTAATCACGTTTAAAATTGAAAAAGTTGTCTTATTATTCTAATACAAATAAGTGCAAAGTACCATACATTTAAATATTTGTATAATTATATCATACGGTATTAACAAGTAGTTTTGCGTAAGTTTTACATCTTAATCTGTTCATCTTTGTTTGCTATAATGTAATAAATAATATGTATAACAGATTTTAAATATAATTTGTGACATTATTTTTATTTTACCTTCCGATACATTTTGATATATCCCGGGACTTATGTAAATAAAAATGCAGGAGTAATAACTGATATGATATGAGAGAGAACGTTGTTTTTTGTTAAGATAAGTTTATTTCTTATTTATTGACACAGTTAATGTTATGTGAAACAATGTTATCTGCTTGGCGACGCAAATTTGCCTTATGCTTATCATTATGTACTATTTCACATGTAATGTCATATGATTTACAGGAAGAATAATTGTTTTTAAAAGACGAGGATACATTTATCACATCTTTAACGTTTATCATAATGAATATGCAGGGTGTTACTTAAGTAAGTACACTTGAAGGTGATATTTCTTGGCTTATTTTAAGAGGAAAAAGTCCTATAAACATGTGTCCTAAACTGCTTCGTTTTCAAAATACAGGATGTCAAAGTTGTGAAAAAAAAAATAAAAATTTCGAAAATCTGGAAAACGTTTAAAAATATTTTATTCAAATTTGGTATGCGTGGATGTGGTATTAAGAACCATTTTCTAGTACCGATAAAACATTTTTAGATCCATCAGGAGCGTGCATCTTTGACATCCTGTATTTTGAACGAAGCAGTTTAGGACACAAGTTTATAGATCCTTTTCTTCTTAAAATAAACCAAGGAATATCCCCTTCAAGTTTGTGTACTTACTTAGGTAATACCCTGTATAGTAAAATATACTAAAAATTGAAAGTTGTGTAAAACATGTTCGAAATTACAGTCATATGCTGCGTTCATCGCTTTAAGTGATAATTTGAACTGTCAAACAAGACTGTTGATACTTGATATATTCTTATAAATTTAAATTATCGAACTAATAATGTAATAGGTTCTATTAATTATCATCTCATATTATGGCAATCATATTTTCTCCTTATAATTTATAAGAATCGCCAATTTATAATTTTTTCGACCTTAGTTACAAATTAATCTTTTTTCACAAATTAAACTAGAATTTCTTATAAAATAGATTATACAGTAAACAGTATTATAGTTGAATGGTTGCATTATACGTCTGAACAATAATATATTTAAATTAAAATATATTTCTAAATAAAAATATATAAACTAAATAACTAATTATTTTTAAAATATTAGTAATGTTTCTAAAGCTCCAATTACACGTAATTATTATGTTGATGTACTTTAAAAATATTAGAATAAATTTGGATTAATAATATTAAATGTATAAAATAGTGTATATATAACATTTAAGTGTGATTTATCATAATAAACATTGCACAATTTTGAATTACTTGATTTAACATATACATGTATTAATGTGCATTTACATTCCCATATACCTAATACAAATTATTGAAAATAAGATGTTTCTCTCAACGTCAAAATGCATCCTCTAGTCTTTTCAAGACAATCATATGTTATTCTGCGACGTTTCTGAAACCATTATACGTTAAAATGCGCGGTTACGTCAGAGTGTGCAATCAACTATTAAAATTTGACTTATATATTCATACACACACAATGTAATACACTATATACAAAAACAATGTCAAGAAAACTTAACGCCTTTTGTTTTCCTCGGGGTTAAATGTTCTCACGTTCCATAGAGCTCATATTGACCTTTTATAAAAAATATATATTTATATGTACCTAAGAATGAAATTTTAAACATACATATACGCGCACGCATGTAATATGCGCGCGTATGTCTTAAGAGAGAAAATGTATATATATCTATAAATCCTCATTCTCTTTTCAAACTAGATTTATATTTTTTACAGATTTATCTTCATCTAGTGACATCTGATTAACATTTTCGCGATGTGTTTCTTACTAAAGTCCCATCTTTTTTGCATTTGTCTATAATTTCTTCATACTTGAAGCATTCTTCATGTATGTTGAAATACAAATATAAATGCATCTCTGACAAGTCTCCAATACGTGGCATACAGTAGTAATGATATACAACTATTCAATGATGATGATAAAACAACGGGAGCTAAATGTAATATGAATGAGTAACCTAATAATATCGTTGAGCTGCGTTCACGATAAATTACTACATTAAATTGTAGATCATGAAAGAAAAAAAGGAGAAAGAAATATGTCTTACATCTTGTATCTTTTAACAGAGAAAAACGATATTATTTACATCTTTATATATATATATATATATATATATATATATATAAATATATATATATATAAAATTTATATATATATATATATATATATATATATATATATATATACATACATATATATATATATATATATATATATATTTTTTAACATATATAAATGAATATATATTAACATATATTCACTTACATATGTCGATGGCTTAGGGCTATGCATATTTCGAAGCGTTAAATCGATCAAAAGAATAAAAAATCGATGTTTCGAAGCGTAGTCCACCAAATAAACGGCAGCCGGCAGCCAATATCAAACACGCAATTCTATTCGTTTTTTTATAATATCGTTTTTACAAGGTTATAACATAAATTAAAATAAAGACAAAATACTTTTTTTGTATCTAATAATTAGCAATCGTTTTATTTCATACGCGTACTAATTACAAAATTTTGTCATACAAAGATACAAAGACACGTGTGTGTGTGTGTGTGTGTGTGTGTGTGTGTGTGTGTGTGTGTGTGTGTGTGTGTTCACATCCGCAATACAATGTACTAATGCTTTAAATTTTGCAATTCTCTAATATTTACACCTTTTGCTATAATATAAAAGACGTAACGTTTGATGTAACTATATGATCACTGTATAATCCTTCCTTTGCTTCTTATCTTTTCTTTAACATTTTGTGAAAACAGCTCAACTACAACCGATATAATCATACTCAAAAAATGGAAGTGACAACCAGCTTAGATAAATTGTTCCCTAAAATGTCTTTACAGTAACACATCGATAACGCGCAGCCTTTTTTATAAAAAAAAAAAGAAATGATAAAGAGAAGTAAAATGAAGATCATCAGTTTTGATAATTTGTACTTTGCATCCGAACATGCAAAATGACAAAATAAAGGTAAAGATTTTTAACATTTAGCTTACGAGATTAATGAAATATATAATGTACAATAACACAACTATATTATATGTGAATAAACCTTATGACTATATCTACAGTTTATTTAAATAAAGAAAGATTGACGGTTAAATGTTACTTAAGTGATATTACATAGATAAAAATTGTCATGAGGTGGCTGGCGTGATTGCATGATGCCCGTGCCAATAATACCGTGCTTGTACAATAGTCCCATTTAGTACTCGAAAAAAGAACAACTATCATTCAGTGCTGTCTATCACGAACAAGCTTGCTGCATTTCTGCTTTAGCTGCTTTCATCGCTGTAACAGAAACGTTTTTACATTAGTTTCCATGTTAGCAAGATGGATATAAGTAAGACTGAATTTTTAGAAAAATTCTTACGTGAGATCCACGTTCGTTAGCAAATGATAATTTTCAGTAGGTACATGCATCACCTACTAATTGTTACTTTTAGACGTTTATCATACAAAGAGTAGCAAAAGTTAGTGTAATGGATCAAATGTTTAACATGCGAATGTAAAATTCTACTTTAAAATTGGTAAAAATATATTTGGTACGCAGCGTTGATTTTGACAAGTTTTCTGATGGCTTTCAAAGTTCAGGAATGGTTGTCAACACTTGAAGGATGGCAAACAATCCATTCTTAGTTTGCAAGAATAAATTCATTGAAAAAAGGCACAATTGCGTAGCATCTAGTAGCATCATTTGCGAACGGCGGCAAAAGACTTAAGTATCAATAAGGAAACAATTCACCAGTCAGTTCTGACTCAAAATTCCAACACGGGAGTTGTACTGCAGAATCGACTAAAATTTTCATCGGATAAAGCACTGAAATGACGCGCCATCATCTCAACCGCCTATGTCGACTCAGAACTCTTCAAATCAATTATTGTACCTAATAATAAAACGTGATGCTTTCGATATGATCTAAAAATCAAGCGCCAAAGTATAGAGTGGTAGTCTTCTGGATTACAAAAAGCGAAGAAATTGCATTTCCAACGATCCTGAATCAAGACAACGCTGATTTGTTTTTACGGAGGATATTATCTACCGAAAATTTGTTTTACATTATCACATTATCAAGGGAGAAAGTTTCATCCGAAGGTTACGATGTATTTACGAAAGAGAATTTTGAGTATTGCTTTCGACTGCATATTCACCTTTGCATCCGCATGCCAATTCCACTACTTCTAAAAAAATAAATAAAAAAATAAAAAATTAACTGTCTTTAAAAAAAACGAGCAAAAAACAATGTTGATTGCATCCAAAAGATTGATACATGTCCTTGAGAAAACTGAAAGAAAATACCGAGAAATCATCGTTAATAAGCCGCGCCAAATAGTTTTTTGCTCGTTTTCTTTGATTTTCTTTTTCTTCCTTCATTGAATTTCCATCCCTAATAAAATGCGCTAACACATCACGTACCGAAACTAGAGATATTTTGGGCAAAGTAGGTTGATTACAATCAAATTTTGTAGCAGCTTCCTTACATTATTCTGTGTAAAGTATCAAGATAAAGTCATCGAAAAGAGAATATTTTACAAGATACTTCATATTATGTTAAAAATATCACATGACAAAATTAAAAATATCTCAGGAAATTCTTAACGAAAGAGACTTTATTATAGTGTTTTAAAAACGTCTTGACGAGGGTTATAAGAATATGTAATAAAAAATAGGGGGTCCAATTTAAAAAAATTTTTAAGGTGACCCTGACTCGACTTTAACGACGCCACCTAAGATCAAATTGATAAGGCCAGTAAATAGATTTTTTTAAGCCCTACAACCTTTGTCTGAAACAATTCTTCTATTTTGCTTTATTTTTTAGATATTTAGGCATCTGAATTTAAATGCCTCACTCTGTATATATGTAATATATGGGTGATTCAGGACCTCTCGTAGAATTCAGATCTTGCAGAAAGGATCATTTTTTTGTCAAGCAACCCATGTTCTCAGACGCGTTGTTTAGGAGCTGCGCGACCGCGCATATAGATCTTAATTTGTGATATTTTTTACAATTATTAGATGCTTTATTTACTGTTTCAAGTACATTTGTAGACAGTTTACAGAAGGTTTTTAAAGTGTCAACCCTGAACTTGATTGCATTCTGCACTACAGTCGCAACATGACTTCAAATGTTCGATAGAGTCCGACAATCAATGTTACGACGATGTCATGAATTCAATCGGGTTCAAGGTAGACACTTTGAACGCCTTCTGTAAACTGTCTGCAAGTGTACTTGAAACAATAAATAAATAATTTAAATTATTTAAAAATGAGATGCTTATATATATAAGTATCAAAGATTATTAACGTCTTGACGATCAATCGGACCAAAACCAATGGTCGAATCGTCACGATGATTATTTGCCAATTGTAGTCGATGAAATAAACGTCTAATGTTTATTATATCGTTGGCAAATTACGAATGTATTTTTGAATAATTTATCTCATAATTGTAATAAATGTCACCTAAGACCCGTCTGCGCGGTCGCGTAGTTCCTAAATGATGCGTCAAAGAACATGGATTGCTTGACAAAAAATGATCCATTCTGCGAGACCTATAGTTCCTCAGAGTTTGATGCAGAGGTCCTTGAATCACCATGATATATATATGTCGTAGACTTTTAGAAAAATCAGCCCGTTAGCTAAAATCCTAGGAACTTAGCTAAACGCCGGCCAATAAAATAATCAACCGTGGATTAGTGTAATAGACTAGTAAATTCAGTCTCTTAGGCTAACAACCGGCTGTTAGCCTAACGGCCTGACAAGTTTTGGGCAGTTAGAAAAATGATCATTGGATAGCATTGCGAATGTAAACAAAACATTTAAAAAGATTCGGAGAATTCAAATATAATATATGACAAGGTCATAACGGCTATATAATTATACTTTTAATATTTGTTATGACTTACATGTCATTGTTTTTAATATTGACTCGTTAGATTCAGTTCAATTTGAATTCAAATGGCAGAAGAAGCTCGCTTCTCATTCTTAATTATTTATTGAATTTTATCTACTGACTACTCACCTTATAATTTGACGTGTAAAACTTACATTATGGTCTTTTGCGATTTCTGCCTGACTACCAATTATTATTTTATTTCACTATTGACGATATACGAATATGTAAGCATACTAAATCAATTTAATTCACTTATTAATTTATTATTTATCTATTTATTTATTTTTGTTGTTTGCGCATTATCCATATTAACCATTGTCTTCTTCTTTTGTCTATTCTGCCTTTTTATAACAAGTGAACACATGCTTCGTGTGATTAAAATGTTAGAAGAGCTTGAAAATTCCAATTCAAAACAGATTATCTAGCTCTCATTATCACTATGGTAAGACGTATGAACTTGCGAAAATTGGGTCTGAAACGCGAATAATTGTAAAAAGACAAAACGCAAGCAAACCAATGATTTATATGGAGGCACTTGAGGATTATTATGAGAAACTGATGGAAGTTCACATCCAAACTGGCCACGGAGGTAGAGATAAAATGCTTTATTATATCAAAGAAAAATGGCGAATTACCAAATCACATGACATATTTCATATTTCTCACCTTGAGAGAAGCTGCTGCAAAGCAGTCAGCAAGTGGTGGTCAGGGGTATAAAAAATGTAATTGTAAAATAGCCAAGAATCAGTGTCGGACGAACAGGTGTGCTTGCTTTAAGGAGGTTCGATCATTACTTTGAGTCAAAAAATGCGATTGAAATAAATGTCATTACAGCGATCCCGAATTATATGCAATATTAGTATAATGAATTGTGGATGCTACGTTGACGCTCTCATACCCCAGTATATGTTTGTTAATATTCTATACACTAATAATTGACGAAGAATATAGCACGTAAGTAGCATCCACAATTCAGTATACTAATATTGCATATAATTCGGGATCACTGTAATGACATTTATTTTAATCGCATTTTGACTCACAAGTAACGATCGAACCTCCTTAAAGCAAAGATTTTGTGCAACTCTCGTTACCACATGAGCTCAACTTGCATTAATAAATAATAATGTATAATAATGTATAATAATGTACATGTGTAATTAAATGTTTTGTTTACATTCGCAATGCTATCCAATGATCATCTTTCTAACTGCCCAAAGCGTGTCAGGCCGTTAGGCTAACAGCCGGCTTTTAGCCTAAGAGGCTGAAATTACTAGGCTATTACGCTAATTCACGGTTGATTATTCTATTGGCCGGCGTTTAGCTAAGTTCCTAGGATTTTAGCTAACGGGCTGATTTTTCTAAAAGCCTACGACATATATATATATAATTTTTTTTTGTTGAACAGTGTTAGAGATTTATTATTGGGTACCTTCTCGTTCTCGTCTTCTTAGTTTCTTTCGACGTCTTTCTATAGCAGCAAGCTCAACCTTTACAGCGTTATACGTCTTTCGTAATTCAGTTAATTTCTGCTGTAGTACAGCTATTCTTTGACTACCATCCAATTCAGGATCTGTGAAAACATAATATAGCACATAGATTATAGATTATAGATTAGTTTTAGAAAATATTCTTGTGCTCAGGATTAAAAACAATTAGACGAGCAAAGATTTTCATCATGTTCAACATGATGAAATCATACAAATGGGGAAGTATTATTATTTAACGTACCCAATTCAACGTAAAAATTGTACTTTGTTGGTCTCGGTGATCTTGACGAGTAGGTACTGAGATCGGGAACGTTGGTGATGGTGCTGGCATGATTTGTCGGTGTGTTGTTGACTCCGCAAAGATTGGATCCCTCACTAGTGTCGTCGCTGTCGCTCCCAGCTCCGTATCTGCCATGCCTACCATTCTGTCTGCCAGGTTTTTTCGGAACGGTGCCGCCGCCGCTACCGTTACTGCCAGTGCTATTGCCAAAACCACTAACATTGCCACGGTTATTGGCACTACCACCGCCATCACCGCCGTTGCCACCGCTGCCGTCACCGCCACTGCCACTGCTACCATCATTTCTGCCGCCACCACTACCGTTGTTGCTGCTATTATTGTTGCTGCTGTTGTTACCGCTGACACCGATACCGACACCGACGTCGACGCCAACACCAATGCCGACACCAATATCAACGCTAGCATCAACGCCAATGCCAATGCCAACCCCAACGCCAACGCCAAGGCCAATGCCATCACCGACACCGGCGCCGACACCAACGCTGCCGCCACCGCCGTTACCGCATTCCGAATTTTTTCTGTTTCTTTTGCGTTTCTTGGGTGACTGCATATCCTCAACTGTACGTTTGGCAGGCGGCTTAAGAATCTTGTCCGCGGAGTTACTTTCAGAGTTAGGTAGGGTGTCGTCCTCACTGAAGCCTAGGCCCTTGCCCGCGCTGTCGTTATCCGCCTCGGAGCTGTCGCGATTAAGCTTGACGTTATCCTCGGAAGTAGGCGACGAACCACCGGTTCTCTCGTCTCTAGGCGAGCCCGAAATGTTGGAAATGCTCGAATCGGGTGTCGTCGGCGGCGTATTGTCCATCACCGGTGCGGCTTCGTTGCTCTCTCGTCGTTGTGGTGGTATCAGAGCCAACACGTGCTGTTGCTGTTGATGATGTTGCTGCTGCTGCTGTTGTTGTTGCTGCTGCTGTTGTTGTTGTTGTTGTGACTGCCGCATGTTTGAGGACGTGTTCTGTTGCATTGATAACGAAACCGGCATTGCCGTTTCTATAGTCTTTGGTAATGCTATACTGAGGGTAGCGGTGCTACTGCTCGTTGTATTTTGACTCGAGGTCGGTGCACTCGCAAAAGGCATCTCCATCAGCACTATGTTATTTTCTAATACTTCATTCTTTGGTGGACTGCATGAAGGACCAACATTGACTTGTTCGATGTTCTCGGACAGTGGGGCCGGCGAGCCAGGTATCTCTTCTTCGCATAGCAGCGAATTCATTGTTTCGCCCTCTTCATCTGTTTTCAGAATGGGTGCTGTATCAATTTTGAACTCCGTAGATTCCTGCTCTTGCTGTTGATGGATACTCTGTGAAGTTTTCAATACCTGCGACCTCGCATGTCTCTCTTGCGTATTTTCTATACGATCCAATTCCGCTTGTAGCTTCACGTCAAAGATAGATGTCGATACTTTAACGTCTTGCGGCTCCTCGTTGTCTATCACGAGCCTTTGTTCCGAATCACTGCTATCCGTGGAATCTATAATATCTTGGGTGATTTGTTTTTTACGATTTTCAATTTTGTCTTTCTCTTTCTGATCCATTGTTTTATATTCCTCTTCAGGCTTTTTATCAGACATCTCATATCCGGCGTTTCTCCAACTTTCGTCTTTTGTAGCTTCCTGCAATTTGATCTTGCGTTCAGCGACTATTTTCGTTTCTGAGAATTTCTTCGGCTTTGATAGATCTTCCACTTCTTTCTTCAACTTCGATATTTCTTCTTCTTTTCGTTTAGTTATCGCGCGCATGATTTCTCTGCGTACAGTCTCATCGTTCTTTTCGTGTTCGCGTTTTTTATCTACTTCGGCCGCAGGAATAACGCAATCCGCGTCTTTGCCTTTTTGCAGAAAATTAGGAGTGTCTAATTTCTTTTCCTTCAGTGTCTTGAATACGCGCACGACATAAGGTGTTTCCTCGTCCGAAGTCTTCTTAATGTCTTTAGTTTTGCTTCGGAACGCCATCGCGGCCGATAACTTTTCTTCTATCGTGGATGTCGCTGGCAGTCGTGCGCTTATGGGAGCTGGCGGTGTCACAATCGGCGATGGAACTGAGACGATATCAAGCAACTTCGAATCCAACATCTTCAATTCTGGCTGCGATTGCCCAGCAGCGACTTGACTTGACAAAGATTTGATTTGGTTCTGTTTCTGATCGGGAATGTGAGCAGGTGTATTATTACTGCTCGTATTGATTATCGGTGTTTCTTCTTTTGCTTCAACTTTAGCGTTTGTCTCGTTTTTGCTTGATTCTGCTGTATCCGGCGATTTGCTACTTTGGAACTGAATGTCTTGTTGATATGTAAACACATTCTCTTGTTCCGTCTCCGATACCTCGGTCTCCGAAATTACCAGACGGTCCTCAGAGTCGTCGCGCGTGCCTTCATCGTCTGCCGGCAAATCGTTGAACAAAAGATTTAAACCAGTCACCTTATTACTCGATTCTTCCGCGACAGTTGATTTCAATTGATTGAACGATGACGTAGACGACTCACTCAGCTTATTGAAAACGTCCTCGCACGATGCAATCTGTGGTTTGCTAGGAGCAGTCGTCACCGTTTCATGAGCATCGTCAGACCTCTTGCTAAACAATTTCCTCGGTTTCTTCCGAGAATCGTTCTCTGGCGGTTCCGATTTCGTTTCCTTCACTACTGTCGCTGTAACCGGCGTTTTTTGTTTCTTCTTCGGACTTTTCGCCTCGTCTTCGAACATTCTCTTCTTCAATTTATCTTTATCGCAGTTAGTATCTCTCTTATTTCTTACCTCAAACTCGAACGGTTCCGGTTCTTTAAATTCATATATGTCTTCTGTGCTTTCCACTTTCGTTTCGACAACTTCCACCTTCGGAGAATCGATAGTTTTCTCCAACTTGGGCGACGCCGTGATAGCGGCCAAGTTTTCCTTCTCGTCCAACTTAACTTCGTCTTCAGGCTCCATCCTGACTATCTCTAACTTAACAGCTTTGTCGAAACCTTTCAATTCAGATCGTATTTGATTGAGATCGAAATCTCGGCCCTTCGGTTGTTCTTCTTGATCGCTATCAGGTTCAGATTTGATACCTTGAGATTTGCCAGGGGTTCTTCTTAAACGCCTACCTTTACGTGGTTCATCCAAGTTGTCTTTATCGTCATCACCATCACTTATCACATCGTCTGTTCTAATTTTCTCTTCTGCTCTACTTCGCGCTTCCTTCCGTTTTCTTTCTTCCATACCTCTCGATCTGGTTTTGGTTTGTTCAGGTTCGGTGGTATCAGTCTCGTAACCCTCACTATCCTCGCTTTCTGATGCAACAGATATGTCCGTGTGTCCCGAGGTTCTTCTGGTGCGCCTACGATGCTCTATTCCGGATAACTCTGCATTTCTTGTTGTTCTGGTCAGCCTATTGGCGGGCGTAGCAGGACTCTTAGTTCTGGAACTAGAACTAGCGACAGATAGCGGTGTAGTGGATCTAGTTGGTTGTATTGTTTCCTTGTCTTTCTCCTTTTCTTCCCTTTTGGCTTCCTTTATAGATGTTGAAGCTGACTGAACGGTGCTGGAAGTAGGAGCGACGCTTTGCGCCCGGCGTCGGCTTTGCGATGCATTAGCGCTGGAATTACAAGTACCTTTCAACTTGACGTTGTTGGACGAATTCGTGCTGGGAGTTTGAGGCCTCAGAGTTGCTTTGACGCGCTTTACTCTACCTTGAGCTTGCGTGATGTTTTGTGCGATTCTAGACGCTTTAATCCACTCGTCGTATCTGGTGTTCCAACCTGTATAATGTACAAGGTACATTGGTTCTGGACCTTCCTTTTCTATCTCGATGACTTTTGCTTCGTAAGTAACTTTGGATTCGTGTGTTGGGCCATAATATACTTTCAATTTGTCACCACACTCGACGGGACCTTTATAGCTAGGGGCGGTCTCTGTAAGCTGTTCGTCCACGCGCGACTTTTCTGTTTCATATTCCTTGCGTTTCCTTCCTCGTTTCTTTAATTCTTCATCCGTTAAACGTCGTTGCTTAGACATCGTTTTCTTGTCTGCCTCTCTAGATGGTGTTCGAGTTTCTCTCCCTTCGGAAGCACCTTTATTTCTCACAGTATCATCTTTTGCCTTGGATCTTGTCTTAGTGGCTTCTTCTTCCTTGATCTTCTCATCCTTCTTTTCTTGCTTCTTGGTCTCTGTTTTCTTCTTTTCAATCACCTTCTTCTTGGTATCTTCTTTACTTTTTGATTTGGTCCGGCTGGATGATGCCGTTGTAGTACTGCACGAAGTAGGAGATAACGTAGAAATTTGTGTGGTCGGTTTTTGTGATTTTTCATTATTAGACGATTCGATATCTCCTTCCACATTTACATCGCTCTCCTGGCCGCTACCGTTTCCCTCAGATTCTTCTTTCTTTTTTATCTTGACAACTTCTTCTTCTTTCATTTGTTCCTTCTTAATCTCCTTCTTCTCTTTCTTCTCATCCTCCACAACTTTTTTTTCATCTTCATCTTTGTCACTTTTCACTTGCGCTGGTGCTGGCGGTGGTATAGGAGTATTTCTGTCTTTGTCGCGGATCAGACTTCTTCCAGGGCGTTGTTTGCGCATGCTACCTCGCGGATGATTTACCATAGTACAGCCTAATTTTCTATAAAAATCTTCAAAAGAATGTAAGACCTTCTTATAAGCCTGCTTCACAAGATTGTATAATGACGCCGAATTTTGCATCGTAAAACCAAGTCGTCGTGTTACGGCTTTCCATTGATTCTGATTCGTAACACGATTGTAACCACCCAATTTGTAGACTGCTCGGAAAAGCCGGTACAAGTCTATATCCTCAGTTCCAATCATCGGGCAAACATTTATAGGTGTGCCGCGATCATCCATAAATTTATACAATTGAGCCACAAAATGATCTTTTTCTTCACGCGGTTCGTCGTCCGAACTCTAGAAAAACCATATTCCATTCCACGTTACGGTCCATAGCCATTGTAAAATGTAAAAGAAAAAGGAAAAAAAGCGCAAATAGATTTAAAAAAAAATCTTACATCTGAGTCGAGTTCTCCATCATAATCGCTATTCCCACTAGAAACAGAATGTCCAAAGAGGGAATCTCTGTCCCAATGGGGTGGCAATTCATTTTTCTCTAAAAATAAAAGCGCTTTCTCTACTGCGACCTTCAGAGTACTGTTTTCAATTTTATTAACTAATTCTTTCGTGAATTCTGTAGCTTCCTTCTTGGGTACTGTATAACTAGAAAAAAATATATATATATTTACACACAATACAAAGACAAGGCGCGCACAATGTATGTGGACATGATAATGTAATAGCAATCAATACTTCGTAATAAAGATTTCTCACTTACTATCTAGCATCTTTAAACGAGCGCACTAAATAATCATCTCTCACTCGTATTCTTACTGTATCTTGAGCAGTAGGTGCAACCACCAATCCTGGAAACCAATTGTCCTTCTTCTTTTTATCACCGAGTTCTACACAAACCACTCTACCAATTTCTGGTTCAGTTTCCATTCCTTCTTTCGCACCTCCGCTGGAAGCCGAGTCACGAGCGCCTCGTGGTGGACTGTCCTCATCTTCGCTGCTTTCATCCCTGTTGCATAAGAATTTTATAGCTAACATTAGACAATTATTCGAACTTTTAAAAACGGATTTCTCCACAGCACTTACTGTGCTTGCCTTGATCGTCTACCCCTTCTACCTCCAATTACAGGGTTCCCAAAATGCTCTGGATGAGTCAACGGAAGTTGATCCAACGTTTCACTTTCTGCAAAGTGCCGTCCACTTTTCAGACAAAGCGCGGTTCTTCTCAACGTTGTAATATCTCCATCGTCGAAAACCACGGTGTATTGACTGCAGTCTTGGATTTTTGTAATCGTAGCTTCTACAAGTTCTTTCCGATCTACATGTTTAACTTCGACGGAGGCGCCTACTCTTAAAGTCCCTCTTATTTGATCATCGGCAACCGTAGCAGTTCCCAAACCTTGTGGTTTATAAGTTACACGACATTTCACTGATCGTACCACCTTACGGATTTTTGCTTCGCAGAAGGCACCCTTATATTTAGCGCTAACTTCTGTACCCACCGATAGGGATGGTGGATCGTCTCCCTGCAACAACAATGATATTAACACAATGTACGTTACAATTAACATTCTATATCAATTAATTAACAATTCCACGTCAAAACTTATAACGTAAATTAACAAGTAACTTTAATAAATTAATTGGAAAGTAATCAAAGATCTATAGAAATACCTATTCTTTTTATATATTGTATTGCATATAAATTAAACCTTTTTAATTTCAATCAGTATTTATATTAATTCGTATCATAAGTATATTTAATTTTAACCTGGAACACATGACCGCCATTTATAAAAGAAATCATTTTTTTCTTTTAAAGTAAAGTTCTATGCTCTTTAATGTTCTTTTTAATGTTATTAGCTTACAATTTATGTTTTTCCAACAAAACCACTGATTTTATCTACAATATAATAACGGCAAAACAATACTGATGTGCAAATATAATAGCGTTTTTCTTTGGCAGAACTGGTGCGCACTCAGTGCACATTAAAGCCGTTGTACACAAATCAACGTAATGTGTATGTTTAATATAAACGGGTTAAATCATGAAATCCTCAATATTCTTTATTGCACTATTTGGTAAAATATGTACTGGGTATTTTATCAGTCGAAATATTTGCATTTTACTTTAAATATTAGAGATTAAATCAGTGTACAACGGCTTTAATGTGCACTGAGTGCGCACCAGTTCTGCCAATGAAAAACGCTATAAGTTTTCTTCATATGCAATAATTACATAAATCATATAAGGTTCAAACAGAAGAAACAGAGTAATATAGGAATAAATAGAAGTTGATATCTGATCTCTAAACATTGATTACTTTGTGGCAAAAAATATTTAAAATATCAACAAAATAGTTCTAGTATATATGTATCATAGCATATGTATACAGGGTGAGTCAAAAATAGAGAAAAATATTTTGGAAGACAATACTATAGGTTATTGTAAAAAAAGGGTAATTATGCAGAGATACGGGCCTCCCTCCGATGACCTTGACCTTGACACATATTGTCAAGATCACCCTTCTGAGTTACGACCTTCAGAAAGTTTTAGCTGACGGTTATTGTTTATTAAAAAGTTGTTAACAAAAAAATTGAATAAAAAAAATATAATTATCTGACACCGTATCTAGACTATAGGGGTGACCGGGGCAAACTCGACACAATTTTTTCAAAGGCAATTTTCAACAATTAACCCTCAGAGTACACACTGAGTTAGTGTAACCCGAGCGAATTTTGAAAGTAGCGTCATTTCAAAGGAAGTGAATGGTGGGGGTCCGTACCGGGGGGGGGGGAATCTTTGAGGTAGCTACTATGTGAGCGCCAAGGGGCAGCGTCAGTCTACGCTTGGTGCTCAAGTTATACGATTTTGAAAATTGAACTCGGGTAGTCTACACCCAGTCCGTACGGAACGTTACAAAATCCGTGTTTAAAAAAAAATTGTGTTTTTCGAGTATTTGCTGCAGTAGGTTTTTCTTTTTTTTTAGTATTCTGGTATGTATAATTTACTATTTTTAATATACTTTTGTGCATTCTAACCTCAAAATGATGCTCTGTAGTATACCAGCATAACGTATCCGTGCATGCATGTTAATATTATTTCAATTTTTGTTATTTATTTATATTATACTAATCAACAACATCCAAAAGAACTATTTTTACTTTAAGATATTTTTTTTTTGCGTTATTACGATAAATCAAGCAAGTAACGTTATATCGCTATCGCAAAAAAAACGGGTATTTTCATAGTTAAAAAAAAAAAACTTTTTGGAATGGATCAAAAAACGAATTCAGCCATTTCAAAGACCAACTTTTTAGTTTTCAAACGCGACTTAAAAAATGTCGATTTTTTTTTTTTCATAAAGTTATGCAATTTAAAAAAAAAAGTAAATTTTTATGAAAATTTTTTGAGAATGGTTTACATTTTCAAATGTATCTTTGTTTAAACAAGTAATGTAATAAATCTATCAACGCCATTGTATTTTTGAGAAAATTTCCGATCAAAAAAAAAAATTGTTTTAATTGACAAATTACAGCCCGATATACAGTCAATCAAAGTCGCCGGGTTAGGCTAACCCATGTCCGTACCCCAGACAGCACACAATATCCTATGGATGTCCATATTATGTCTAGAATGCCCATGGACGTTATATGAATATTTATAGGATATTCGTGCTATCGGGGACGGAACGTAACTTTTTTATAGTCTGTACCCTGAAGGTTAATAAAAATTTTCAAGCAAAAATGGTACACATTTAAAGAGTGTTCCTTCAGGTACAAAATTGCTTAAGGAAGTTTTTTGCTGTACGTCGCTTAGTTTTGCACCCAGGAAAGGAAAAGTGACGCAAAGACAAATTTTCAAATTAAAAAATGCCGGAGCAAACTCGACACTTCGAGCCTGATCGACACAATTTGATCTGGAACTTATTTTTTATTGTCTGAAACTAAACATACATTGCTTATCGTGTATTTAAAAAGTACAAAAATTCAGAATTAAGTAAAACAATTATTGAAAATAATGAGAACAAAAATTATTGAACATTCAATTATTTTCATCTAAACTAATGTCTGAAAAACAATTTATGCAAGTAAATTCGCGATTAGACGTGCGCACATACACGGAGAGAATTTTTTGTTACATTTTACCCTTAAATTCACTACAAACTTGGAACAACTTAGCAACCAAGGAATTTTTAAAATATACAAAAGACATTTTACAAACGTGATAAAAATTACCAAGCAGATTGGTAAATTTTGAAAAATTATTGAAATTTTCTAGATATATTTTAATAAAATTAATCAAACATATTTTATATTTTAATGTAATAGATATTAATATATTTTATTATGGTGGATATTAATCAGAATAGCTCGCATAAAATTCTTTGTGGAACATATTGTCCCACGACTATCATGATTTCAGGGTAAATTTTAAGAGAAAATTCTCTTCGTGTATTTGTCATGGGCCATATAGCTGCATCGTTTGTTATTGGGAGCCGATAAAACGGCGTGGTGTCGACTTTGCCCCGAACGTCGTTTTTCACTTTTGTTACTCCAAAAATATAAAAATTTTGAAAATATGCAAAAATTATTATCGAATTCGTATAAAGCATCAAATTTCCAATCAAAATCACTTACCGGTAGATTCGCAAGAGTAAAGCTCTATGAAAAAGTAGAAATTTTCGAGAGATTAGAAAAATTACTTTTTACCATCAAAAACGCTTAGTCGCGCTAAAAATCACACCATAACTCAGAATGTCACCAAATTCCGTTGATAATACTGGCACATAAAGACGCATTTACAGTAGGAAAGGCAAATTTCTACGATAAATTTAAATTGGCAAAAAGCCTAGTGTCAAGTTTGCCCCGGTCTCCCCTATGCTTTCATATTACATTCTTCACTAAGCATAAATTGTCCTTGATTACCTTTCCTACTGTTGTTGATATTTCTTGCGAATTTAAAATTATACTCTTCGAAAATAAGCCAGTATAGGTTTTCGTACAGATAACATACTGTTGAACTATCGGAAAATAAAATTCTATGAATATCTCGCTTTAAGGACAAGATTCTACGAGTTATTAGACTATTTGTGCACAAAAAAATGTAATTCGTAAAAAAAATATGTCCGCATTGCAAAAATATTATAGAATTGAATGGTGGATCATTAGTTATTCATTGCACACAGCATTACTACAAACAATTGCAAAAATGTAAACGCAAAAGAATAATTTGTGATTTTAAAATAAGGGCCTTTTATTAGAAAAATGTTTTTGGAGATAAAAAAAAAGATTTTAAAGCAGACAACAGTTTGTGTTTTTGGTCAAAGCAGAAAATACTCTGTATTTATGCTTTCTACTATTCTCTGCTTTAAAAAAGATCATAATTTTGAAATATATAATTGTATATAATATTTATATAGTTATTATAATATAATTAAAATATATCAAGAGACACGGTAGTGTCTCGTGCCAAGTATACGCGGAGCGAGACCGACCGTGACTCTTTTACGCGACGCGACGGGTTGCGAGTATTCGAGATGTTGAGATCTCGATAACGAGTGAACGGATCAAGTTCTAAGTAGGCTTGATCGATAGCTTGGGGCCGACTTGGGGGGGGGGTGTGTTTTTATTTTTCCGCTACGTGCCCTACGAGCGGAGATATTGCGACGCAAAATCCAAATGTGAAAATTTTATTTTAAGATACTTTCTTCTTCTACGTCGACCGCTCTCATCTCAATATAACATATATATAACAGAGAAATGTCACTTTCACTTTTTCGACACTGGCGGCTGGCGGCGTTAGAATCGCAGTGCAGTGCAGTGCAGACAGTGCGTTCAGCGCGCTGTCACAGACTCACAGTCAGTTAACCTAACACGGTTATTTAACAACCGGTTCCGCTCGAACCGCCGTGCGAGTCAGAAGTGTTTTGCGAGCGCTCTTCGTCCGTATCGACGTCTTGATAAGCGAGTGCGAGTATATTCTATATTCGAGAGATATAGTGTCGCGAGCCCCGTCTTCTTCGGGAGACCTTGTTCTCGGTCCTAATTGCTCCCCTTTCGGAGGGGGAGCGGAGATCAAATTATAATTAGCGAGATGTCGAGCCTGGATAACCTCCAGCCCTTGATTGCCGAGTTCCGCGGACCGGGAGAGGAATCGCAAGGAAATAAAAGAAAGAAGTCGTGCATCTCCGAGGAGGAATTCGAAGATATTGTGAAGGACATTAGAACTAGAGATCGGCGAGACTCGGGCCGCGATGCGGGTGTGTTGCAGCGTAACCTAACCTCGAAGGAACAGAGGGACAAAGAACTTGTTATAAAACAAAATATTTCCTCATGCTACGGGGAGGACAAGATGGAGGTAGAAAACGTAGTAGACAAGCTTCCGAACGCGGAGGGCCATGAACTTTTTATAAATCAAATGACCCTTCCTCCCAACCAGATGGGTGGTGACACGGCGCACGCTGCGCACACGCCTTCAACTCAACAGGATCACGTGAACTCGGGCAACGAGACGCGTGATAATATTGCCGGACGGGAGGAATCTATTATTGACAAGGAATCGTATAATGTTATCGACTTCGCTCTGCAGAAGAACTCAGTAAACAATAACAATGACGCACAACGGTATGAGATTCGACCATGACCAACTCAGGTAAAGCAAAAATTATTATTCGACTTCCACCTGAGCATTCCACAACCAGAAAAGGAATAAATAAAATTAAAATCTGGATGATCTTCGTGGATCTGCAGATATGTCCGTCCAAGTTAGACATGCTAAATCATTTCTCCGCGGAAGCGGAATTTGATAAATTTACTGACGCTAACCACGCGCTCGACATTATAGACAAGATGCAGACTCAGAAGATCAAGGCACATGTGGAGCAGCGGTCGTTTATCTGTAAGGGCGTTATATCGGACTGGCCATCAGGGATTCCCGAACTGTGAGAGGCTATTCAGGATAAGTCTAACATTCTTAGACTCGAGAGAATGTATCGCCGCAAGTGGGATCAATCTGCCCAGAAGTCTTCCTTTGTGTCTATCGACAATATAGTCATCACCTTCAAAGCGAGTAAAGTCCGCGATCTTTCGGTCTTCAGTGGCAACATAGGATTGAGAGTAAGACCTTTTATACCTCCTACCCGACAATGCTTTAATTGCTTTCAATTTGGTCACGCAAAACCTGCATGCAAGAGTGAGACCCGTTGCACTGTTTGCGGTGACAGGTCACACGGCCAGTGTGACAAAGCAGTGTGCTGTTATAACTGTGGTGGCCAGCACAAGTCGACATTCCGGGGTTGCCCGGCGCATGAAAAAAACAAAAACATTAATGGTCATGGCACATCATAATGTATCTTTCCATAGAGCCCTGCGTATAATTGAGGGTGAGGCCCCCGCTCCTGTGAAACCTATGGAGGTACCAAAACCTAAGCTGACGAATCCGGAGACATAGCCTGAAATACCGACTCGGAGGGCCATCAGGGAGGATGACCAAGAGAAGCAGGTTCGCGCGGTGCGTGCGCCATATGATCGGAGGAATGCTCCTCGACCTAGACCCAGAGTTCAGGCTCCGTCTGGTGAAATAGGGAATTATTTCGGACAGTTTAATGTTCGCGCTGAGGACATTACCAAGGATAGGAGAGGTCTTGCCGCGAACGCGGGGAGGAGTGGTGCGTCATGGGCTCAGGTAGTGCAACGGGACGCCAACGAGATGTGTGTCGCCCCAGAGCGAGGTACGGCTAGAGAAGTCGTGGATAATATCCTGCTTTTATTAAGAAGATTCCCTGCGGCGCGAGATTGTCTGATGGATGCATTGATGCGTGACGGGCGCGAGGAGTGTGCGGGGCGGCCGCGGGATTATGGTGATGATCGAGGTACGGAGGATGTTAGCGTAACGTACAGTAAGAAGACAAGAGAGCATGTAAATATGGGCCTGGGGGGACCTTCCCTCCCCCCCTCAGCATAATTCAACCTTCTGCTCTGGAATTGCCAAGGGTACCGAGGCTGCAAGGAGGAAATGTCCATACGTAGCTCGGAATACGATGTTGTTGTCCTGACGACCAGATGTTCTGGCCCCGTACAGGTCTCCCTTCCTAATTTTAAAACCGCGAGTGGCAGGAACAGGCTCGGCAGTGGATGGGTATCAATATCCCTCCGTAATTATGTGGAGTTTACCGTCGTTCCCATTCCGGGTGCCCTCCCTGTGGGATACGATGTCGTTTGCGTGAGAACAAATAACCTATCCCGTAATATTAATATTGTTGCGGTTTACAGACATCCAAACGAACCGATGGCCAGACGCGATTTCAGCCCGATCTTTGATGCCATTGGTGACAGCAGTTTAGATACTATCCTCCTTGGAGATTTAAATGCGAAAAACATGGCGTGGAACTGCCCTGCCACGGATCGCAGGGGCGATCTTCTACATGAAATAATGGACGACGCGGAATATATCTGCGTTAATTCGGATACTAGCTCTCGCAGTGGCTCCAGAGGACAACGAGACACTAACCTGGACCTCCTCTTTGGTTCGGCTCGCATTGCAGGAGATATCACATACCAATAGATGACTGACACATGGGGAAGTGACCACTTCCCTATTGTCTTCTCTTTTGGCGGAGGCCCGACAATATACAAGAAGATCACAAATCGTCTCTCTGCCAAGAAGACGGACTGGCAACGCTTCAGTGAATTGGTGGAGAGTGAGATGGACTCGTCCTTGTCTTCTTGCCGGATCCTGCTATATGAGTGTTTTGAGCAATATTACTCTTTATTTATTGATATCATCAGGAATGCGGTCACGGTGGCCTCGGGCAAACGCGCAGGCGATACCCCTACTTTCATTCCCCAGGACAAAAAGAAAAATTCTCACAAATGTTGGGATGCTGATTGCGACCGTGTTATTCGGAACAGAAGGTCGTCTTTGTCTGCCTTTAAGAAGTCAAAGAGTCTTCACGACTGGTTGGCGTACAAGAGGGATGCTGCCATGCGAGACGCACCATCAAGTCTAAGAAGAAGGTTAGTTTTGACAAGTTTTGCAGTGGGATCGACAGGTTCACGAGTCTGTCATATGTTTGGAGTACCATGCGTATAATGAAGAACGCCAGAAGGAATTTGGAGCGGAACTCCTGGCCTACTAAGAACAGGGAGGACGTCATCAGATCTTCCATTGATGAACTTGCCCCTCCGTACATGGGGGTTGACCCTTCTACGGACTTCGGCGAATATCACCCGGAGGAGGAATTGGAGTCCTCGTTCTCTCGAGCGGAACTGGATAGGGCGATGGAGATGATTAGGAGGGATTCGGCTCCAGGCATGGACGGTGTGGAGTACCGCATGATCAGGGCCCTCCCTGAGTCAGCTAAACAGTGCATGCTTGACATTTTCAACAGGGTCTGAGCCACGGGGGTGCTACCGGAAGAATGGCTGGATTACCAAGTAGTTTTCATAGATAAAGTTGGCCGGGAAAAGGTCCGCCCTATCTCGCTTTCTTCGTGCATCGGGAAATTAATGGAAAGAATGATTAACGAGAGGCTGGTCTGGTGGGCCGAGAGGGAGGATAGGTTCAGTCCGTCGCAGAGTGGCTTCCGCAAGGGCAGGTCCTGCGCTGATAATCTTGTTAGGATCGTAGCGGATATAAGAATGGCCCTGTGTGCGGGCGAATTTGCTCTCGCTGCTTTCTTGGACGTCTCCTCGGCGTATGACTGCGTGGAGTATCGTATCATGCTGGCGCAATTAATCGCACTAAATTGTCACCCCACCATAGCCAGATTCGTAAGCAACTGGCTATACCGGAGAAAGGTACGATTTATAGTGAATGCTCATGAACTCATAGATCGTTACGTTTACAGGAAACTCCCCCAGGGTGCCGTCTTGAGCCCGGCACTGTATGCGTTGTACACGCGGGACTTGTACGCCGACCTTCCGGAGGGCGTGGAGGCAGTTGAGTTTGCCCATGACATTAGCCTGTATGTCCGAGGGCCCAACTGTGAGCGGAATCGACTCCTTTTGCAGCGTGCTGTGAACACCATTGCTGTCCGACTTCGCAACATGGATCTAGATCTCGAGCCCAAGAAGACCGTCCTCATAGAGTTCTCGAGAAGCGGATTCATAGACCGCCAGATGAAGATTTGAGTCGGGGATTGCGATATCGTCAATTGCGGGGCTGCCAAATTCCTGGGTGTGTGGCTAGACAACAGCTTGACAAACAGGTGCAGGAAATCAGGGGCAGGGTAAGCCGGGCCAACTCCATCATTAGATATCTGTGTGGTGTTTCCAAGGGTATGGAGGTGAACACGGTCCTGATGATATACAAAAGCCTGGTGAGATCAATTACGGATTATGGCAGCTTCGCCTTTTTCCCCAGAGAGCATTCGTTACAACTCAAATTGGAGAGAGCACAGTTTTTGGGAATCTGGCGGACCGCGTTGGGATACAGAAATTCCACGCCAAATAATGTGCTAATCGCTGAGGCTAAAGTCAGATACTTGAGAGATCGTGCGACTTTACTGGGCACGAATTTTGTAAACAAGGCAATGGCATATAATCGTAATGGTCTATGCGACAAGCTACGCACCTTGTTGGACGGAGAGAACTACGTCCGATATAGACAACCTGCCTACAGGCCCTCGCTTTTGTCGCAAATATGGAGATCTGCTCGGCACAGACAGCTCATTGGTCCTATGGATAAATTTGAGATTTTTCGGGGGTCATTTGGGGCTCACACTTTCAAACCTACGATTGATCTGTCGACTGGAGATTGAGGAAGAGCAAGAAATTTTCGGATCGATCTCTCATCGACAGGATCAGGGAGAAACATGATCTGGGGGTGGACCCTGAGATTATGTTTTGCGGATGGCTCATTTGGCGACTCATCCGTATCTACTGGAGCCAGCATAGTTTGTGATCAGGAGGATGTGTACAATATGAGTCTGCCGAAGCTGTATTCCTCGTTCACCGCCGAGGCATTTGCTGTTTATTCTGCGCTTCACCTTTTGTGGCATCAGAGACAGTGGAGAAAGGGTGAGGCAATGATTCTGACGGATTGTCAGGCGGTTGTTAAATCTATTCATAACAACCACTTAAATGTACACCAGAATAAATACATCACGGAATCAAGAATCCTTATATACAGTTTAGAAAGATTCAGTGGTAAGAGGATCGTTATTGCATGGATTCCCGCGCATGTGGGAATTCTGGGTAACGAACTGGCCGACGGATTGGCTAAGCAAGCGGCAGAAGAGGAGGCGGATCCCACCATCACCGTTCCGGTGGGGGTGGGATCCGCTGGCGGTGGTAAGAAGGGAGACATGGGAGGCCACCCAGTCATCGATTTTGCGAGAAGCACAACACAAGGGCGCCATCTACTTCGACTTATTTTATGACAGAGAAGCCACGAGACCGTGGTTCAGTAAGGTTAAAGCGGAACGTTACTTCATTACATTGATCAACAGACTAAGAGCAAACCATTATAATCTGGGTTCATCGCTTAAACGCAAAGGATATATCGACAGTGAGAGATGCGAGTGTGGCTGCGAGTGTGAGGACATTCATCATGTGTTGCTGAGATGCCGCTTGTATGATGAGCGAAGAGTCGTTTTGGATTCGGAACTAAGAGAGGCCGAATTTACGGAAGAGATAGACATTTTCAGACTTATTGAGACTAAAAATTGGGACGTGCTGTATATTATTTTTAAATTCATCAAGTCCATGGGCAAAGTGATATAGTGTTTGTTTTGACTTTTTCGGAAATAGACAATATGTGCCAATTGCCTCGTGCATAAAGCACCCCTCCGTCCTCATCCGAGGACACCAACGAAAAAACCCCCTTTAACAACCTTAACAGGAATATCCTAAATGTGATTATAAATTTTTTGAATGATTGTAAGTTCGATTTATAACTGATTGATATGGAGCTTGGCTCTCCTCTTTATCGACACGTGGAGGAGTAACAGAAGAAATAGGCAAGAGGGCGACTCTTTCCCCGGAGAGTCCCCCAGATTTCTTGTTATAAAGCGTGATACTTTGGTTCCTGTGGAACCAGCAATCCATTCGGGGCAGAAAAAAGAAGAAGAAGAAGAACCTAACACGGTAGTGTCTCGCCGGTCTCGCGTCAAGTACGCGCGGAGCGATACCGACCGTGACTCTTTACGCGACGCGACGATTAATATTTTTTCTGATTTTCTGATTCAAGGTAATTGTTTTATTTATTTACATGTAATTATCCTATTATTATACGACGCGAAGCAAGACCGCACCGTGACTCTTTTACGCGACTAAGTGCATGTGACAGGAATTATAGTGGTTTACGTTTACATGAGTATTACTTCTGTAGTAACTTATACGAACGATATCATCGTAGTTACTATAAAATCTCCCGTTTATGCGGAGGAATTATCGTATCGTTCGTAAGTTACTACAGACTTAAGTAACGCTCGCGTAAACGTAGTATAGGTTAGATTACCGGCTTTTTATTTTACATAAAACGCGAGATTCACTTATGTATGCAAGTTTAACGCCTATTGAGTTAATATGAAATAATTTTCCTAAATGTAAAAATAACACAATGTTATATATGCGGTTTGGCGTGAACATATATCGCGACAATAGCCAAGGTGATCGAAGAAGTTGTGTATAATGTCCCGATTCAACGGCCCCTGTCCCTGGTTGAGAGTGTTAATAATGACATTAATATCTCTCACACTGTCAAGCCAAATTGGCTCTTCGTTCAGCTTCCGACTCATTCATCATTTCTCCTTTTGCAAAATTTGGAAAACAGCATGATGTATTGGTTGTTATAACAATAAATTGCTGCCAGTTCCAGATGTATTGAACAGTAAGTGATATAATCTTAACACGTTGAATAAAAAAGAAATCAGGATATTCTGATTATACAATACAGTTTTACTTTGTAGAGGATGATTACATGGCTGTATATTGGAGCGACAAATGGATTAAAGGATGCATTGAACGTCCAGATCCATCGGGAGAGAGAAGCGTAGTACGATTACTCGATCAAGGTGGTTACTGGCAGTTTAGTAATTCGTAATGTAGGCCATTGATATATAATTATTTGAGCCTACCCTTCCAAGCCATCGAAATCTTTTTAGCAAATATTCAGCTAAAGAACGGTAACTATATATTGACGTATACTATTCTTCCAGATTATACATACATCTCTACTCAAAATTATTTATCTTTGGATATATAATTATACTTTGATGTTATTCCTTTGCAGGTAAATGGTCGACAGAAGCTTACAATGTGGTACAAAATTGTTCCTCAAAGGGAGTTGGTGCTCAAGCTCAGATTGAAGGTCGCATTCAAACTAATATTTATGCAAATATTTATTTTATGATACAAAATTATGGGGTAAGTAGTTATTATTTTCCAATCTTCGAGAATCTCTTTGCAGATGCGCAAATTAATTGAAATTAATTTTTTTAAGCTAATTTCCATTGCTGAAGAACTGGTAACGAACGGAAATGCTGAACAAGTAGCATGGGATCAGATGAAGCCAGAAACACTTAAATCCATCTGTACATAAGAGTTGTCAAGAAACTCTACAATTTTTACGCATAATTCGCGATTCTTAGTCAGTATGGACTAGAGTTTAATACAATCGCCATCATTGATGATTCCCTTTAATCGCGTCAAAATTGATTATTTCGCTTTTTGACTTCGTTTTTTACTCATGTTGTAAAATAGTTTTCCGATTGTGTAGAATATTTATATTTAGAAAGAAAGAAATTTATAAAGATTGCTATATTGATCGTAGAGTAGAGAAAACAATAACTTAACATTTTACAAAGTAGTGTCACATTTAAACTAGAACATTTTATCGAATAACTCAGACGAATTAGGAAATCGTTTCTACGTGAATAATATCTATTTCTGATTGGGGACGATTCGAGAACTCATTGAAATAATTTAATTTCTTTTCACATTTACCTCTGTGAAGTTAGCACCTCATCTTTCAAAAAACCATTTTTTTTCAAGTTCTGAATGCACCCCGAATAGTTCTAGAGTTTCTTATTAATTTTAAAAATAGTTCCGGCGAATAAAGCTAAAAAAAACTGTTGATGAATCTTGGGGGTGCTAACTTCACAAAATGAAATCACTAAATCAGCGATAACAATAAAAGTATTAAAAATATTTAATTTTGCCATTAAGATTTCTTTTAGAACTCTTGAGGTGCTACCCAGAACTCTCAACAAAACTCCCAAAACTTAAAAAAAAAAATTTTTTTACTTTACTCAAAAATCGAACATATCGAGAACTTTTTGTATATAGGTCTCAGGGCTTCGGGCATTAACAGTTATTGACAGAACTCGAAAGGTGTTACCCAGAACTCACAGCAGAACTCCCAGAACTTTAAAAAAATTTTTTGATTATACGAAAAATCGCGAGAACTTTTTATATATCGGTTGTAGCGCTTCGAGCATTAATAGTTTTTGGTAAAACTCGTGAGGTGCTACCCAGAACTCTCATAAAATTGCCCGGTTTACGAAACAAAAATTTGATCCTTCGAAACTTAGAAATTTTTCGACCCGACATATAAAAAATCGCGAGAACTTTTTATATATCGGTCGTAGCGCTTCGAGCATTAATAGTTTTTGGTAAAACTCGTGAGGTGCTACCCAGAACTCTCATAAAATTGCCCAGTTTACGAAACAAAAATTTTATCCTTCGGAACTTAGAAATTTTTCAAACACGACAAAATTTTTGTTTCGTAAACCAGGTAATTTTATGAGAGTTCTGGGTAGCACCTCACGAGTTCTACCAAAAACTATTAATGCTCGAAGCGCTACGACCAATATATAAAAAGTTCTCGCGATTTTTCGTATAATAAAAAAATTTTTTTAAAGTTCTGGGAGTTCTGCTGTGAGTTCTGGGTAGCACCTCACGAGTTCTACGAAAAACTATTAAAACTCGAAGCGCTACGACCGATATATAAAAAGTTCTCGCAATTTTTTACATGTCGGGTCAAAAAATTTCTAAGTTTCAAAGGATAAAATTTTTGTTTCGTAAACCGGGCAATTTTATGAGAGTTCTGGGTAGCACCTCACAAGTTCTACCAAAAACTATTAATGCTCGAAGCGCTACGACCGATATATAAAAAGTTCTCGCGATTTTTCGTATAATAAAAAAATTTTTTTAAAGTTCTGGGCGTTCTGCTGTGAGTTCTGGGTAGCACCTTTCGAGTTCTGTCAATAACTGTTAATGCCGGATATACTGTATATGCATATATACTGTATATATTTGATTAATAAGTAATTTATCTGAGACTATTTATTTATTATTAAAAAAATTAATAAATATTTTTCACTAATTATTAATTTTCAAATAAATAATTATTTATTTTTTATAAACTATCTATTAGTTATTTTAATAATAAAGAATTTATTTCTACTAATTACCAGTTTACAAAAGAAATTAATTCATATTTACCTAAATACTAACTTTCACAAACTAGATATTTTTCTCTGACAAATTACCAATTCTTTAAGTAATCTACACTTCTCACAAAAATTAAAGGAATACTAAATTTATCTTTAAAAATAGGCAAAATTCAAGCAGCTGTAACTTTGTTAAAAATAAACAAATTTTTAATTTAAGGACGTTCTCCGGTGGCAGTTGTGCTCAACTCAGACGCACGGAGTAATGATATGGTTGACAACTACTTCCGTGCGCAAAAGTCTGAAACTCGTCTAGCCGCGCAGTTTTACTCGATCTGGCAAATTTTTGTTCCGTTTCCATTTCTCCAATACCAATCATAAATGAGTACGTCCTACTTGTCTATTGAGCATTCTAAAAGTAAAAAATATAATGGATCATAAAGAAAAAAGATTAAATAACTTGATTTAAATAACGTTGCCCATAAGATCTTGACGTTCTCTACTTAACCTATATGTCGCAGCGGTAGCAACGTTGTCAAGTCTCGCAATGATCTCTCCCTCCCTGCCTCCGAGCAGACGAAAATTATGTCCGATAGTGTTCTTTAGACGACTATTTCTCAAAAATAAATACCGCTTGCTATATCGAACTTTATTGTCATACGTCATTACTAATAATATGAGGCATCTTATACTATTTTTTCAAAAAAATTCTAAGAAAACTGTATTTATTATTCATTAAAATGTCCGTGTCGAGAGAGCTCAACATAGGGATCCCGTGTTAAAAATCGAAACTTTGAAGCTGAATATCTCAAATTTTAGTACCGCAAGGGGCATTGAATAAAACGCCTACGTATAAAACGCGTTTAATTAAACATATACTGAAAGTTTAAGAAAATTTCTAAGAAAACGATTTTGCCGGTGAACGTCCTTAAAAAAAGAATTTTAAAGCTTGAAATTTCTACTTTCAAAAAGTTACTATTATTTTTTAGTTTCTGTGAGTTTGGTAATTTTTACATATAGAAAACTACGGGCTGGACAAAATAGAAAATTTTTCTTTCACTTTGTGGGCTTGTCATGATCACAAAAAAAATCCGCGAAAATTTTTGACTTTTTAACGTGAAAGCTTGAAGTTTTCCTCGCAAAATCTTTTTTTAAAAATGTTTCTACAATTTTTTGTTACTAATTTATCGCGGATTGAACAAGAATAAGCTTTTTGACTTTGATTGCTCATAACTCCCTTAGAAATCATCGTATTGCAATTTAAAAAAATAGATTCTTAAAGCTGAAACTTTGCTCTATTAAACGGTATAATTGCCAAATTTTTTTAAATAACGTAGATATGATACAAATTGATAAAAATAATGTAAAAATTAGCGATTTTTATCTTTTTTATTTTGACCCAGAAAACAATTGTACAGAACAACAACGCAGACACGTAGAAACATTTTTAAAAGAAGATTTTGGAAGGAAAACTTCAAGCTTTCACATTAGTAAGTTGAAAATTTTCGCAGATTTTTTTTGTACGTGACAGGCTTACAGTGAGGGAAAAATTTTCTATTTTGTCCAGCTCGTAATTTTCTATATGCAAAAGTTACCAACCTTACAGAAACTAAAAAATAATAGTAACCTTTCGAAAGTAGAGGTTTTAAGCTTAAAATTTAAAGAGCATCGGCAAGCCCCCTGCAAAAAATGCCCGTTTTCGGTACCTTGATTTTTGAAACTTTTTTTATGCCAAATGGTTACTTATGATGACCCAATAATCCCTGCAAAATTTTAAGAAGAGCATACGCCCCGTTTAAGAAATATAGGGGGTCAAAGTTGATCATTTCCAATCAAAAAATATAGCAGCTTCACATTTATACTCCAATAATAATGTCCAAAAAATTCAGCCGAAATGGTTCTTTTAAGATTTTTGGCTGCTGATTACGAATCTGAAGTCAGATTTTAAAAATTCAAAATGGCGGATCCAATATGGCGGACTGATTTTTCTTAAATTCATCGGATTCACTTGAAACTCGTTACTCGGGGGTTTTGGGGGTCGCTGATTGCGAATCTGAAGTCAGATTTTAAAAATTCAAAATGGCGGATCCAATATGGCGGACTGATTTTTCTTAAATTCATCGGATTCACTTGAAACTCGTTACTCGGGGGTTTTTGGGGTCGCTGATTACGAAATTGAAGTCAGTTTAGAGAAATTCAAAATGGCGGATCCAATATGGCGGACTGATTTTTTCAAAATTCATCGGATTTACTTGAAACTCGTTACTCGGGGGTTTTTGGGGTCGCTGATCACGAATCTAACGGTGAACTAACTTTTAACCAACACTAAATCTTCTTTGTCACTACATTAAATCTACATAGAACCTATTTTGTCCTACAATGGACCTATTTTTCCTTACATTGGACCTATTTTTCCTTACATTGGTTGGATTATTACAACTTGCCTTTGCTGGCTGGATTATGCATTACATCTTGCCTTCGTTGGTTGGATTATTACAACTTGCCTTTGCTGGCTGGATTGTCGATTACATCTTGCCTTTGCTGGCTGGATTATGCATTACATCTTGCCTTCGTTGGTTGGATTATTACAACTTGCCTTTGCTGGCTGGATTGTCGATTACATCTTGCCTTTGCTGGCTGGATTATGCATTACATCTTGCCTTCGTTGGTTGGATTATTACAACTTGTCTTTGCTGGCTGGATTGTCGATTACATCTTGCCTTTGCTGGCTGGATTATGCATTACATCTTGCCTTCGTTGGTTGGATTATTACATCTTGCCTTTGTTGGATATATTGGATCCGCCATTTTGAATTTTTAAAATCTGACTTCAGATTCGTAATCAGCGACCCCCAAAACCCCCGAGTAACGAGTTTCAAGTGAATCCGATGAATTTAAGAAAAATCAGTCCGCCATATTGGATCCGCCATTTTGAATTTTTAAAATCTGACTTCAGATTCGCAATCAGCGACCCCCAAAACCCCCGAGTAACGAGTTTCAAGTGAATCCGATGAATTTAAGAAAAATCAGTCCGCCATATTGGATCCGCCATTTTGAATTTTTAAAATCTGACTTCAGATTCGCAATCAGCGACCCCCAAAACCCCCGAGTAACGAGTTTCAAGTGAATCCGATGAATTTAAGAAAAATCAGTCCGCCATATTGGATCCGCTATTTTGAATTTTTAAAATCTGACTTCAGATTCGTAATCAGCAGCCAAAAATCTTAAAAGAACCATTTCGGCTGAATTTTTTGGACATTATTATTGGAGTATAAATGTGAAACTGCTATATTTTTTGATTGGAAATGGTCAACTTTGACCCCCTATATTTCTTAAACGGGGCGTATGCTCCTCTTAAAATTTTGCAGGGATTATTGGGTCATCATAAGTAACCATTTGGCATAAAAAAAGTTTCAAAAATCGAGGTACCGAAAACGGGCATTTTTTGCCGATGCTCTTTTATTCATTTTTAACAAAGTTACAGCTGCTTGAATTTTGCCTATTTTTAAAGATAAATTTAGTGTTCCTTCAACTTTTGTAAGAAATGTATAATTTACTTTTACTTAAATATTATTAATTTTTATGTATTTGTTGTTATTGCTAATGTTGTGAATAATTAAAAAATAAAAATCTTTTGTAGATCCTTGCTTAACACTACAAAATAGGTGATATCAGTACAAAATTATCTTTTTCAAAAAGGTAAAAAAAAGTACACGCAATGTATTTTATATCACACGTGCGTGGAAACCCAATTTCCCACGCGATAAATTCCCCACTCGAACCCGTGCAGGAATGAAATATTTCATTCCCGCACGGCTTCGAGTGAGAAATCTCTCGCGCGTGCGGAATTGGCCATCCATCGCACAGATGGCGCGCACGCAATAGGCCACTTTCCACGCACTTTGTAATATAAAATAGAGTGTGTAACACGTGCGGGTTGAGAATTGGTCCACTCCGCACTCGTGTCCAATTCTCAACTTCCCGCACTTGTTACACAAATAACTATTGTAAATTCAAAAATCTAACCTAAGTGGTAGCTTTATATCTTTTTCGCAAAATTATATTATCTAACTTAACTCAAGTGACATGTATTTCAAAAAAATGATGTGAAATCTTTAATTTCTTTTTCACAAAATTATATTACCTAACTTAACTCAAGTGACGTGTATTTAAAAAAAAAGATGTGAAATCTTTAATTTCTTCTTCACAAAATTATATTACCTAACTTAACTCAAGTGACATGTATTTAAAAAAAAAGATGTGAAATTTTTATTTTCTTCTTCACAAAATTATATTACCTAACTTAACTCAAGTGACATGTATTACAAAAAAAGATGTAAAATCTTTAAATTAAATTACGCCAATTGTAAAGAAAATACGTATATTGCGTTGAAAGATAATTGTTATGCAACTACTTTAAAGAAATAAAACCCAAGTGGTATTTTCGTATTCCTATTCAAGGGTTTTCCTATTCTAACCCAAGTGGTAATAGCTTCTTAATTTTCTTTAACAAATTTTTAATATTACAAAGAATCGTTTTAATTACAAAGAATTAAAGAAGTAACAGTACAAAATAAAAATATTTAATTAAAACAAAATAAATAAATTTTTCTTGTAAAAAAACTTGGTGCTGCTTTTTTACTCCTGTCGCATTTTTCCCTAAATTATGTTTATTGTTTTTTTATTCAATCAAAAATCTTAGTACTAATGTTTAAATTTTAATGTTTAAATTTCAAAGTCTAACAGCGCCAAGTTTTTTTACAAGAAAAATTTATTTATTTTGTTTTAATTAAATATTTTTATTTTGTACTGTTACTTCTTTAATTCTTTGTAATTAAAATGATTCTTTGTAATATTAAAAATTTGTTAAAGAGAATTAAGAAGCTATTACCACTTGGGTTAGAGTAGAAAGACCCTTGAATAGGAATACAAAGATACCACTTGGGTTTTATTTCTTTAAAGTATAGTTGCATAACAATTAATTATCTTTCAAAGCAATATACATTTTCTCTTTACAATTGGCGTAATTTAATTTAAAGATTTCACTTTTTTTTTTGAAATACATGGCACTTGAGTTAAGTTAGGTAATATAATTTTGTGATAATATAGTCGTAAATAATAATTCGCAATAAGAAGAGGCTGCTTTATGTACAAATTTGTTTTGTTAATAATTTTTTAACAAACAATGACCGATGGCTAAAACCTTCTGGAAGTCACTTTGGGCTGCGTCCGAAAACTTTACTCGGGTGCACATCGCGTCGTTCTATCTTTGTCACTTACTAAAAATTGAACAAAGACAGAACGCGCGCGACGCTGGTGTGTACCCGAGTGAAGTTTTCGAACGCAGCCCAAAGTTAGGGCCAAAGTACATATGACAGTCGTAGTCGTGGACGTAAGTAACGCACAAGCTTTGGCGTATCCTGATTTGTCAGGTTGAGGACTACGACCGTCGTATATCGCTATGCCATGTTATGTGCTTTGGCTCTTAATAGTAATTGAAAGAAACCTAAATTAAACTCTTGTATGTTTACATCATACATAGAGCGCGATAGAGAAAAGAACACAAGTATAACCAAGATGTAAAAGATATAATACATATAAAAAAAAAGAATAAAGCTAAGAATAACAAAATGGGCACAGAAATAAATCAGATATTCTCAAATAAATACAAAATATAACTAAACGTCAATATATACGTTTGTTTCTCCCAATCATATTTTAAGTCTGTTTATAGATTAACTGATTTTTATCTCACAAAAAATAAAATAATATACAACATACGATATACAACATATGTCCTAATAATAATTTAAAAAAGCCCAATTAATTCTATGCTTGCGTCACAGAGAGCAATGGAGTAAAGAATACAAGTATAAAGCCCCTTGCACAATGCCAGGCAACATGCAATAGGAACAGGGAATAGAAATCGAAAATCATATATAAATGCAGAATAAACAGTGACACATACTACGTTTACGCGAACGTTACTTCTGTAGTAACTTATGATAATTCACCCGTTTACGCGGAGTAAATTATCGTAAGTTACTACAAAATCCCGTTTACGCGAAGGAATTATCGTAAGTTACTACAGAAATAACGCTCGCGTAAACGTAGTAACAGGCAATAGACACAGAGTTTCCGTTACGTTGGAAATTCTGTGCCTATTGCCAGTTGCCAACCAATCATAGCATTCGAATTTTTTAGATTGTAATTAACGATTTTTTTGTTATTTCCTGTTCCTATTGCCTGTTGCTTGGCATTGTGCAAGGGGCTTAATAAAAGTGTAAAAGATATATGAAAAATATATATGAAAAAAAAGTTAAGCTAACGATAACTAGATGTGTACGCTTTGGTAGCTGTTTCACGCAAGCGCTTTTCGCGTCTAGAAAGTACAAACTATCTACGTCAGGTTTCCCTACAATTCCTACTCATTCTCGAGAGAAAACTAATAAAGTTTCCAGACTTTACGAAGTCCTCCATATTTCCTGTGAGTGACAGTATTGCGTCAGATAGGAGATTTGCATCGAGCTCATACTCAAACGACAAAAAGAAAAAGCGAGAGAGAGAGAGAGAAAGAGAAAGAGAGAGAGAGAGAGAGAGAGAGAGAGAGAGAGAGAGAGAGAGAGGAAGGAAGGAGTAAAGGTAGACGGGTATAGATGCATATGTCGTAGTTTTGCGCGCGCGCAAAGATAGGTACACAACTGGTACGAGGCAGAGAGAGATGGAGTCAGATAGAGAAATGTAATGGAAATGTAAGAAGTGCGAACGCATTAACGCAGTATGTCATAACGGACTCTGCGTGAAAATGAGAGAACACGAGGACAAGCCATACATATACATGCACATATACGGAACGAAGCGCGAGCTCCCGTGGCTATCGTTGATCGTTGTTGCTGCCGCCACTACTATCACACTCTACGACCTCTACGTTGCGCTACGCTCTCCCGTCTGTTTACTCACCAGCATCTTTTAGAGCTCCACGGCGTTAATTCAATCGGATTAGATGCACTTGAAAGACATCAGAACAAACGCACGCAGATCCTTACATCGTCTGTTCCGGTAACGAGAATCGCGTGCAGGCAAAGCAGCAGTATGGCACAGACTGACCCGCTTCGAGAAAACGGCACTCTCCGTAGCACTTCGCGACACGAATGAGTATGAGCCAGAGCTTCTGTTCCCAGCCCATTTCCACTTTAACGAGGCTATTTATCAGCCGACTACTCGGCCGCTCTCATTGGATCATAACGCGACGATCCATACGTCGTCGCGTACGTCAAAAGGACCGTCCGGAGTTCCGGAGTACGTTACAAACGTACAGCGCAATACAGACCCATTCAGTGCCGTATGTATGTATGTACGTATGTAAGTATGTATAAACACCGTACGTGGATTATCGCCGAACGGTGAACTACACTCGGAAATAACGGGCGACTTCTTTCTCATTCGCACTCTACTACGCGAAACGCGAATGCACGCCACTCGAAGAGATTCAATACCGAAACGGCGCGTCGAATATGCGCCTTCACAGGGTGACAGACGAGACGATAGGGATCGGCAGGACAGGGATGTGCAACAGCGATGAACGACTGAACTGACTGAAGTTTTACATTACACCGGGCGCGTGCCAACAAAACGCCATCTAGGTACATACCTATTCTTGAAATTGTTCGTTATGAAACGAATACGTTTATGAACGTAAAGGCCATTGCACGTTAAGGGCCATCTACAATGAGTCGCAGTCGTAAGTCACTCGTAAAAGTCGTAAGAAATTGACCAATCACAGTCTATTATTCTCTTTGCGGTCGAAGAATAATAAACTGTGATTGGTCAATTTCTTACGACTCTTGCGACTGCGACTCATTGTAGATGGCCCTTAACTGTGCACTAGTGCAAGCGCCCGAATTCGCTAAAAGTTTTAGTCATAAGGCCCGGTCTACAATGGATGTCGGAAGTCGGAGTCGTAAGAAATTGACCAATCACAATCTATTATTCTTCTTGCGGTCGAAGAATAATGAACTGTGATTGGTCAATTTCTTACGACTCCGACTTCCGACATTCATTGTAGACCGGGCATAATCGTAATGCCCGTTCTAGACTGGAGGATGAGCCGACTCTCGGCTCATCCGCCTTCTATGGGTGCATTCGGGGAGACGCTATTAATGCTATAAACGCAAACGCTATGAACTTCGTTAGAGGAGCCAATAGCGCGACAGCGATAGCAAGCTCCCCGAACGCAGCTTAAGCGCCAATAGTATTTCGTGCCTCACCTCGAAAATAATAGCGAAAATAGCGCGAGTAATGACGTCACGCTGCCTTTACAGTGACGTCATCATCGTATATCACAGCGCCACAAAGCGTCTCCTCGAACAGTTTTGGACGATAATTGTGGCTAATAGCGTGCTGCCTCCCCGAATGCACCCTATAGTGTACGTGACATATCTACTATACATAAACTATAGATTTTTTCCCGTCTACACCACTCACTCGGATGAGCCGAGAGTCGGCTCATCCTCCAGTCTAGAACGGGCATAAGGCCGTAAGAAAATAGACCAATCACAGTCGATTATTCTCCTTAAGCTCGAAGAATAATCGAGTGCGATTGGTCTATTTTCTTACGGCCTTACGATTATGACTAAAACTTTGTTACGTGCAATGGCCTTAAAAGGTGCGATTTAGAGCTCAGAAACAATGACAAAAATAAGGAATAAGATAAAGGAATAAAGGCCATTGCACGTAACAAAGTTTTATGCTAGGGGAGCGCGCTATTAGCGCTATTTGCTTATTCTATCCTTGTTTTACACCTGATGAGCGATAAAGATAGAACGATGCAATAGCGCTAATAGCGCGCTCCCCGAACGCAGCCTAGGTCTACAATGCGAGTCGTAAAGTCGTGAGTCGTAAGAATTGATCAATCACAGTCGATTATTCTCTTCAAATTCGATTGTGATTGGTCAATTCTTACGACTCACGACTTTACGACTCGCATTGTAGACCTAGCATTAGTCATAATCGTAAGGTCGTAAGAAAATAGACCAATCACAGTCGATTATTCTCCTTGAGCTTGAAGAATAATCGAGTGTGATTGGTCTATTTTCTTACGACTTTACGATTATAACTAAACTTTGTTACGTGCAATGGCCTTAAGCTGGATTCAGACAGGACGCGTCAAGCGTCAAGCAGCGAGCAGCAACCAATCAGCGAGGCGATATTTTCTACGCCACTGCTGATATCACCTCGCTGATTGGGTTGTTGCTCGCTGCTTGACGCTTGACACGTCCTGTCTGAATCCAGCTTTAAGGAATAATGCTAAAGACTCCATAGACGCGGAAACGCCGTGCGGTAGAGTGCGTTGACCAATCAGAAGGCTGCCGCAAGTCGCCTGCGGCAAAATCAAAATTTGTGATTGATCAACGCACTCTGCCGCCGGCGTTTCCGCGTCTATGGAGTCTTAGCATAAGGGAATGTCGCAGCTAGTACATTCAGCCGTGACGTACAGAATGTAGCCGTGAACTACAAATGGTTTTTCCCAAAGTTTAGCCAAATTAATTAACGAATCTCATTAAACTTATGCTCGTTTTAATCAGTAAGATCAGCCGCAACCCGGTACATAGCCGGATTTTCCATTTTGGCTCTTAAAAATTTATAATAAATAAATAACGGAGTTAAAGTGCAGTTTAAAATGCACTTAGTGCATAAAGTGCACCCGAGTGTACCTGAGTTCGGCCGTGATTCCTGTCGACCCTTAGGCTGAGTTTCCACTGAGCGCGTCACGCGTCGCGTCATCCAATCAAAACATCCCATTTCGATCCCGTCACAAGAATGTAATGAAATGGGATGTTTTGATTGGTTCAACTCGGACGACGCGATGCGTGACGCGCTCAGTGGAAACTCAGCCTTAAGGCTGAGTTTCCACTGAGCGCGTCACGCGTCGCGTCATCCAATCAAAACATCCCATTTCGATCCCGTCACAAGAATGTAATGAAATGGGATGTTTTGATTGGTTAACTTGTGACGACGCGACGCGTGACGCGCTCAGTGGAAACTCAGCCTAAGCGGGGAGCACACACTTCTGCACAACGCATAATGCGTAAGCTGGCGTAAGCATAAGAAAATTGATTGGTCCATACACATGTGCATAAGGAAATAGACCAATCAATTTTCTTATGCTTACGCATTATGCGTTGTGCAGAAGTGTGTGTCCGGGCCCTTAAGGTGGTTTTGAATACAAGATCGGCTATGAATACCGGCCTATATGATTTTAATATGATTAAATTATTTTGTATAATATAAATAATTTTTAAATATAGTTACATATTCTATTCGCAGCTTGCTTTTTGTGTAACACGAAAGAAATCGGTGAGCCATAAGGGATTCTTGAAAGAAAACATAAAAGATTTGTATTCGCGTATAGCGAGATTGTGGTCGGTGAGAATCACGATGCTAGTGACGGGCCTGAGAGATGATCCGGTCGTCTGCTGTGACGCAGTCAAAATGGCGACGAGTGATGAAGTGCCGGTAGAAATCAAGCAGAGTCGCGCGTGTATCACGGAGAATTCGGTGAGTTTTATCGAGTGGGTTATTTCAGTAAAATAACGGAGGGCTCGATCTTTAACGGGATATTATTGACCGATACAATCCAAAGATAATAGACGCACACTACTCGAAGTTCAAAACGGCTAGAAACGTCGGCTTTGTCGTGATAAAAGTCCTCTCGCGTCGCGTATGTATGTACAGTAGAGACGTAGAGAGTACCCAAGGCTCTTGGCGCGAGTAGCGGTTGAGAATAGGACCACGCTGCCGTGATACGTTTCCGAGGCGGTTACACGAGGACGTGACGCCAAAGAGCGCCTGGTTACGGATACGCGATTATCGAGACGCAGAAGATTCGTAACTCTCGGCGGACATTCTATATAGAACAGCGGAAACGATATAGCGGAATATAGCGCGTGTAGGCAGGATATTGACTAGCCGTTCGATTCCGAAGGGGACGCCATTTGTTTTGGCGGGCACGTGTATTTCATTGCCGGGCGCGAACTCGCTCGTTGGAGTAACAGATCCTGTGCTAATCGTACTTATGAACAGCATTGTAAATTTACCGTTTAAACAATATTAATTTTTGTAGAAACAGTAGTTTTGGTAGTACGACGTATGTGTGTGCGTTATGCGTTTATACGATGTAGCGGAAACTATGTTTCTACGTGATTTACGTATTTTTTACATACTGGAACTAAGCGTTTGTTATATATACTGATAAATTAAGCAGTGCAATATGCATATCCATGAAATAAAGCTCTTTAATCTTCCGTGTGCATATGTTTTTTCGGTACCTTCCCAGTGTATACATGGGTCTGTCATGTTCGACGTTATTTTTCCCTACTTTAAAGTATTCTAAAAAATCTGAAAAATTCACAAAACATTTGTCTACATTGTAGTTGACGATTTTATAGTCATTTTGATGAACATTGTTTATTTAATATTTTCTGGCAGGCTTGCAAGTTAAGTTACGACCGATGTCATTTTGTCTCGGATGCCGTTGACCCATGTTTACACACGGAGAGTTAATGCAATAAGATCGTAAAATATTATATTTTGAGATTTTATTGTACCGCTGCAATTTTATAGTTAAAACTTACAAGCGCATAATAAATTAGAGAGTGAAATATAGTTCAAATAATTTGTTCGATGCGTTGATTGGTTTCTAACATACTATAAATATTACAGATGTCAGAAATGGAGTCCATGGACATAGCAGCAGAGCCTACTACTGTGAATAAGAATGCTAGTGTACCATCCTGCAGAGAATCTGTATCTGTCGATGACATGACCTCGAGGGATTACTATTTTGATTCCTATGCTCATTATGGAATACATGAAGAAATGCTAAAGGATGAAGTACGCACCGTGACTTATCGAAACTCAATGTATCATAACAAACATCTCTTCAAAGGAAAGACAGTTCTCGATATCGGCTGTGGCACCGGTATTCTCTCCATGTTTGCAGCTAAAGCTGGTGCAGCTAAAGTCATTGGTATCGAATGCTCTAATATTGTTGAGTATGCAGAGAAGATAGTGGAGGCAAATAATCTGTCCAATGTTATAACGATACTTAAGGGGAAAGTCGAAGAGGTTTCATTGCCTGACGGAATAGAAAAGGTTGATATAATAATATCCGAATGGATGGGCTACTGTTTGTTTTACGAATCGATGTTGGATACAGTACTCTTTGCCAGAGACAAGTGGCTCCGCGAAGATGGTATGCTCTTCCCTGATAAAGCGACTCTATTCATTTGTGGAATCGAAGATAGACAATATAAAGACGAAAAGATCAATTGGTGGGATGATGTGTATGGATTTGACATGAGTAGCATAAGGAAGGTGGCTATCAGCGAACCGCTAGTAGATGTCGTCGATCCAAAGCAAGTCGTCACAAATGCATGCCTAATCAAAGAAGTTGACCTTTACACAGTGACGAAGGCCGATCTTGAATTTTCGTCGCCGTTTACCCTTCAAGTTCGCAGAAACGACTATGTCCAAGCTCTAGTTACGTTCTTCAACATCGAATTCACCAAGTGCCACAAACGTATTGGCTTCAGTACCGCACCCGAAGTGCCATATACACATTGGAAGCAAACTGTCTTTTACTTCGATGAATACATGACTGTGAAGAAGGGAGAAGAAATATATGGCGTATTCTCGATGAGGCCCAATGCCAGGAATTACAGGGATCTGGATTTCAGCATCGAGTTAGACTTTAAAGGCGAATTGTGCCAAGTCCACGAAACTAATAACTATCGTATGCGCTGATATACAGTGGATTGCGCGCCACTTTCCACTTTTCTCATAATTCATAAAAAAAAGTCATTTAATCAAGCCTGAAGTCGATTTCCTATTATGGAGAACTATAAATGATCGCGTTTAGACAGCATGTATTGTCAACGGTATGTGAACTGTTAAACTTTAATTTTGAAAAGCATAGCGATGCTTTCTGATTAGACATTTAATATAATGACTTTTATAGACGTTTTCTTCCGTAAACGTGCAAATAATTGGATAATTAATTATTTATAATAATTAAATTCAGACGAATAACAAGTGTAATAAAAAAAATTTTTACGCGAATTTTCGCGCACAACTAAAAGTAAATTTATCTATCAATTTGTAAAAAAAGTCTTTAAATGTTAAATATAAATGTTCGGCGATATTTCATTGTAATATTAAAAGAAACTACTTGTAATTAATATCTCTGATGTACAATAAAATATATAATTGTGCGCTAAAATTCTATCCTCGTTATTTTCTTTTATATTGTTAAACTTTGCTTTAGTATAATCTTATCAAAAGTTGGGGAATGCTTGAATTAATTAGTTTTCACATGATCCTCTTACCTCTAATCAATACTCATTTATTGCAACTTGTCGAAAAAAATAATGGAATAATCAATAGACTTATTTTGAAGAATACTATTTTCTGCGAATGCATATATTTGCAAACAGATAATGACAAGATGAACGAGCCTGAAGGCAAATATTGTATTTAAACGAGTAATCACATTACTTGTTTTCGTATACTTAGTAATTTCAATCGTTGATTATGGAGAAGTAGGCTGAGCGCAAAGATATTTTTTTCTCTTTTATTTAAGCAGAGTGTATCACTATGTTGTTATACCTTTTAGACAATTGGCTAACTTCTGTGTCTTGTAATCAGTCCTTAATTGAATAAAATTAAGTAGAACGGTACGATCGAGCGTCATCTGCAAAAAATAATACAAATATACATTTCTATAAAACATGAATGCAATAAATTATGTAACATACCAGTTGATCTCCCGTGCAAACTTGTTTCAAATTTTCCGGTTTAACCAATAGTAAGTTGCACAAGGCGTGCAGAGTATCAAAGAGATTCGTAACAAATTCAACCTCAAGTTCCTTAATGCACTTGCGATATTCGTTCATGTCGCATATCGCGCACATAGCACCGGCGGAATTAAACTGAAATTGCTGCAAATGATCGTAAATGATTTTGTGGAATCTAATTCCTAATTCCTTGAGAGCGGTATCTAAATGCCTGCCGTCCAAAGTATTTCGTATCAGTCGTATCATTCCGCTCACGTATTGTACCACGACTAAACAAGCTGGAGTATTCACAGTATCTACGTCTGTTTCCGGCTTAAAATCAGTCTTTTTTTGTTCGCTTTGTAAATACACCTTTACCCAGCCTACAATAGCATTTATGCTGCGATCCAAGCCGGTGTCTAATTTGACGTCTATTTGTTCTAATATCGCTTTCTTCTTCAACAAACAATCGGCGTGTTTGGATGTGGAACTAAAAAAAAAAGGACATTGTTTCAGTACTACCAATTTGTATTGTTATGTAAAAAAGGCATATCAGACAAATAAAAAAACATGCATACATAACAAGAGGCAGTACACTATCGTTGAACTGTTCCTCCAAGAGTCGAACAATCGCATTACACTGATGCACTACGTTAAAGAAATGAATCTCTGGTTGAGTCCTGCTCTCTGGTATTGGTACACTTTGTAAACCCAATTCCAACGCGTAGTCTACATGCTCGCTTATTAAATATTGTAATAATATTTCCAAGATCTGTAATGCATTTCCAGGTACATCAATAGACTGCGAAAGTAATTGACATCTTTGAAATGCGAGTTTGCTTCTTTGTAGTATCGCGATCGCTAGTTCTTCTGATAGAAATGTCTCGCCTCCGTGATCTTCTATTTGAGCAATGTTTATATTCGTTCTTGCACCTAGTACAGCCTGTAAGTCTCTACGTAGTTCTTGAAAGCCACCCATTTGCAACTGTTTCTTCTGATGATTCTTAGATTCGTAGTACTCTATAAGCAACGTTGCTGACTTTTCTCGAAATGCCTTCGTTTCAATACTAAAATAATCGATAACGGATAATTATTGGTCAATAGCTCTGTTATTTTCAGCAGCGTTATTCTGAATTGTGAACTCACCTAATATAAGTATCTAAATATTTCTGAAAGATATTTCTTGTAAGCTTGGCAAGATACGTTTCGTCAGCGCCCATATTGAAGACCTTTAGATCATTGGACAGTTTGACTGTCCTTGTGTACAGATCATATAGGTTTCTGAGATATTTTTCGGAATCGTTTTTGTCAGCTAACTTGGCCACCGCATATTTTTGAAGGCGCAGATGGTATATGTTTAAAACAAACTTAGCCATCACTTGTTCAGGATTAGAGAACACCTGTTGCATAAGCTTGTGATACTTTGTACACATAGGTATGACGTCTTGAAAGACGTCTTTCCCACCAAAAGAACCCATTTGACTTTGTTCTATGAACGCGTCAATGCACTGTGAGTAGCCCTTGAAATGTGCCAAGGTGCTTGCCAATTCTCTCATACGCGGCGCATCTTCCCTGTTGTGCGCTCTTACAAATTCCTCGATTAGATTACGTTCTATCTCATCATACTTGACACCAATTTTTTTCTTGGCATGTTCAAATTTCTCAGAGGGAAGTTCTTGGGCTATGAGATGGAGCTTCTGTATCACATCTGCAGCATCGTTTAACTGTAACAAATAACAATTAACTGTAACAATGAATAAACTTTGATCTCGTTATTATTTTTATATTATTTGCTATGTTATTTAAAGGGGTATTCTGGTTTAAAAGGTAAAAAAGGTATTTTTCAGGAAATTTTTTTGTAGGGAAACAAAACAAGCGAATAACGTAAACTGTGCGTGTTTTTTTAGCTTTATTTTAAGAATATACTTTTATTTTTTAAGTAACAAAAATTTTTTTTGTTATATCCCGGTCACTAGGAGGTATAAATGATGGATAGTGTAAATAATTCTAGTTGTGTTAGATATCTGAAATGCAAAAACCAAAAATGTTCTTATTTGAAAAAAATGTGGCTATTGTTTGAACCAGAATAAACATTATACGTTTATTAGGTTTTTTTTCTTTTAATAAAATACTAACAAATTTTAAAGAAAAACTATATTTTTAATATGGAGACCGCCATTTTGTCTAGAATGGTAATATGGTCTAGTTTTAGTTCAGAAGATAGCTACACTTCTCCCGAATAAGAAAATTTTTGGTTTTTGCGTTTCAGATACCTAGGGCCGGTATCACAGTCTCCGATTAACGTGATCCTCCGATTAAACTCACTCTGCATCTCTTTCTAACTGTCCCCCTAGAAAGAGACGAAGAGTGAGTTTAATCGGAGAATCACGTTAATCGGAGACTGTGATACCGGCCCCTAGAACAGCTAAAATTATTTACACTGTCCATTATTTATATGTCCTAATGACCAGGATATAATATAGAAAAAAAAGCATTTTTGTTACTTAAAAAATAAAATATTCTTAAAATAAGGCTAAAAAAACATGCAAAGTTTAGCATCATTTGTTTTCCTACAAAAAATTCTTGAAAAATATGTTTTTTAGTCTTGGTCTACAATAAGTGCTTTAAGCTCTAAGCCGTAAGAAAGGCCAGTCAGAATTGACCAATCACAGTGGAATGTGAGGAAAATACTTGACTGTGATTGGTCAATTTCTTACGGCTTAGAGTTTAAATACCCTTAAAGTAAAGTTGTAGACCAGCATTTACGACCTTTTAAATCAGAATACCCCTTTAATTGAATTATCTGGGTTATCTTTACCGACGACTTATCTGTAAAAATTGGATCCGTCAATGGACCAGGGCTTAAAAATTCTGAGAAGTGTCTCATCAATTTTTGAGCCTCAACCGCTCTTGCCCTTGGTGTATTGACACTTTCTAACTGATCCCCCAGATGTAAAACTTTAGTCGCCACGAGATTTATTCTTTCATCTAACTGATGAAACAAATCGATAGAATGTCTATTCCTCTCCTGTAATTCTAATATCTCAAATGTATGTCGAGCTTCCTCTTCTTTCAACGTGGCCTCCAACTTGTCACATTTCTTTTGCTGACGTTCCTGTAGTATCTGTAAGTCTTTAATTGCTTGCAAAAAAGTTTCATGGACGATGACCGGATCAAAAAACGTCTTTCCTCCATCTTTCGTGTTGTCATTGACAGTTCTCCAAGCTAATCTTTCGACAAATTCTTCAGGGTCAAATGGATCCTGAAACAGTTGTAATCTATTCATAAATGGTTTGTCACAAATGGCTTAACGCAATATCACACATAGAAATTTATAAATTATACAGTATAAAATTAAATTTATTGAAACGACTTTCTTGGTCTTGTAAATACTACTGATCGAAAGTAGTAGTAGTAGTAACGATCGAAATGACCAGTACACTAAAGTATTGATTACACGATAAAATCGTGTAAATCGCTTGATGGAAAGAGAAAAAGATCGATTGAAACCTGCTCCAATTCCTTCATGTATTGCTGCATCATTTTGAAATTGTTCACGCTTGCAGAACAGCATGAAAGTAAAATTTAGGTTAGGTTAAGTCATAACACTCGATCAGTCCAGAAACTGGAGTCTCGAGAACGAGACGAACATTGCCGTTTGTTCGTTCCGAGTCTACATGCGCATTTTTAATTTGTCGATTCGGTCTCACAATTGCAAGAAACGTGATATGCACGATTTGATATCACCGTGCTCTGTGCTCAACGATACACGCACGAGAATGATTCTTTACTATTCTTTACTTTAGTAGGCGAACTCGGCTGCCAGATGTCAGCGTGATGATATTCCACAATTTTCTAAAGGGCGGTATTCATTAGGCCGATCTTATATTTAAGATTATCCATTATCTTAAGTACGATCTCGATATGCTATACGGTAATTTTATCACCCGGATGGAATCTCGAGCCATAGATCAACTGATGATCTTAAATATGAGTACCGGAGTACCGCATTATACGATTGACTCATCATTCGTCAGGTAGGATCAGAAATGAACACGTGGAAGAATGACGTTACACGCTTAGGCGCATATATGCAATCGTGCGTGCACGATACGCACATCTCGAAACAAACGACTCCGACATCGCAGAATTCAAAGAATGCGATTTCCATTTAGATAGCTGTTTATTCATTCGTACTTCATATAATTACAGTTACTATATCTCTATAAATTTTTCGAATGCCACATTATATCGTATACCCGTCACAAATAGCCCTCTCACGATACAAAGCTACGCGATTTGGATTACATGTAACTGTAATATCTCTTAAATTGTATAAAATATCCCCGCTTTTCCGTACGATCAGAGCTAGTCTGTAGGACTTGTTTTGTGGATTCTCGGATCGCATTTGAATCGTGTAAAAAAAAGCATGATGAGGATCAACAATAAAATTCAAGAGAACACAAACGAAGATTCCGCACTCTGTCGTTTGGCTTGGGTGTACGCGAGCAGCACATTTCTTAGATACATTATACATATATATGTATACATACACACGTACATGTATAAAAGTACGCCACATATGCGCTGCAAGTTATATATAGCATTGAAATATTTATTATTATTAAATTACACTATATATATTTATATAACGAGCAGTGAGAAAGAAAGGAAAGGGTGGAGCGTTGCTTATGGAATCTTACTAGGAAAAAAAAGACTTAACCCTCTGCACATCTAGAAGAAAACAGAGAACGAAACGAAAAACATGAGAAAACATTCTGGATTATTGTATAGAGGAATAGAAACGGCTGTAGAGCCAAACACATATTCTATTGTACATATTACAATTAGGCTAAAAAAGAAAATTATAAGTGTTTATCGTAATAACCACCATACGCAGTATTAATTAAATTTACTTCTCAAGACACGATTGCCCCTCCCTCCCCATTACACGCACACCTACACTCGCTCGACATTATCAATACTAATTCGACAAATTGATCTAAAGTCGAACTTTATACTAGAAAATGGCGTTGATTAACACGTCTTTTCTTCTTTGGAAAGAAAGGTAGTTACAAAAACGAAATTTTGGGGCAGGTGGACAAGAGTTTCGTACAACTCCGAGGAAGAGTTGGTGGTCCATGAGTGTGTTAAATTCTTTTTTCTCTTCTTTTTTTTTCTTGTTGGGGTAAACTAAACTTCCATGTATGTTCTTATACTTGCAGTAATAAGTTTAATTTTGCAGTACCCAGACCGCAACCACGTTAGATGTTCTGCAAAAGAAATTGTCATTATCCCCCATAAGTTAACAATTCGAGCTTAAATCTACTAGGCTTACTTTTGTTTCGCTTACTTTGGTTAAACGAGACGCAAGATTATAGTTCTCAGCAGCATCCGGATTTAGAAGATTCGATTGGACGCCCGTGTTCTATCTTCACCTTGTTGGCTGGATCGCTCGCTCCGCTCGATGGTGGGCCCACTCTAAGTTTTATTTCAGCGGCCATTGTCATAAAAGCTTGCTCTACGTTCATCGCATTTTTTGCCGACGTTTCCAAAAATGGTATGCCGAGTTGATCGGCATATTCCTGTTTATAACGAAGTACAGCTATGCAATGAGGATTGTAATAAATTTAAATAAATTATACAATATCGTAAAAAGTGTGTGTGCAACTGTATACCTTGGCCGTTGTATAATCTACCACTTTCTTAGTATGTAGATCACATTTATTGCCAACTAACAGCTTATTGACGTTATCACAGGCATAACGATCGATTTCTTCCAACCACTGTTTTACATTGTTAAAAGTCTCCTGATCCGTGCAGTCGTAAACAACAATAATACCGTGTGCACCTCGGTAGTAAGAACTCGTAATTGTTCTGAACCGTTCTTGACCTGCTGTATCCCAAATTTGTAATTTTATCGTTTTCCCATCTAGATCAATAGTTCGAATCTTAAAATCCACGCCAATGGTACTGATATAACTTTCCGTATATGTGTCATCGGCGAAGCGCAACAAGAGACAGGATTTTCCAACGCCAGAATCTCCGATTAGAAGCAGTTTAAACAGATAATCACTGAAACAAAAAAATTTTCTAGCAATTATCTCTCAAATTTGTATTCTTACAAACAAAAAAAAAGATGATTTAATGTCTCTACTTTATAGAGTTTTAAAATCACAGTTAATATATATGCGTTTTTAAATCAGAGAAACCATTTTGTAGATGCTTTTAAAATTACAGAAAAAGCATCTAGATTTAACCATTTAAGCGGGGAGCATAAGAAAATTGATTGGTCTGTTTCCTTATGCACATGTATATGGACCAATCAATTTTCTTATGCTTACGCATTATGCGTTGTGCAGAAGTGTGTGTCCGGCCCCTTTATTCGTGTTTGCTTGTGGCTATTACAAAAAAAGCCAAGGTTGCAATATCACAAAACGAAAATGTAACAAAGTGAAAATGTAACAGTGCAAAATACTGAAATACGGACTGTGATACGAGAGTGCCATGTTTCGAGTAGTAGGGGAAAGAGAACAAGAGGGAAGGGTAAATCTGTCAGATGACGAAAATCAACGAACACTTCTTTCTTAATCCCTCGTCTAGGGAACAGAGATCTCACGGGTGCGATCTCTAACGAGGCTGTTTTTTTTTATCACGAATACATCCGTGAATCATCGCTTGACAAGCCGTGTGTAGTAGCAAATTCGTTACACTTATGCTCTGCGCAGAAGGAAGTTTACTTACTACTCGGGATTCATCGTGGACATGCTACGCTGAGAATGTGTTGGCTGATAGATCCGTCTGTGGTCCACGCTTGCAAGTTACACCCAGAAAACAGTTCCTCGGCCTCGACACGCGCTACGGTGAATGCGGATAAACTGGATTCTCACTACGTTCCGTAATATGACGAACAATTGTAACAATGGCGGTCACAGCAACTCCTCCCAGTGAGACCTCCACCATTGACGTAATGCCAGAATGGCAGCGGGTACCGTTTCCATAGACATAGAATGCAAAACGTAAGAAGACAGAGGATCGATTCTCGAATTCATTCGCAAGATACGTATGCGCAATGTTGTTCTTACTGAAAAGTTGCAAGTCGATTGGCTATCGCATAGCTTTTAAGGGTCGACAGGAGTATAATAGCCGTAACCGTTGATTTAAGCCGTAATCTTTAAGAAATTGACCAATCACAGTCGAATGTGAGAAGAATAATCGACTGTGATTGGTCAATTTCTTAAAGATTACGGCTTAAATCAACGGTTACGGCTATTATAAACCAGCCCTTAGGGCTAAATCAACCCTAACACTACCGACCTCTGTCGGGTTGCTGCGAGTCCGTATTTTATTTATTATAAATTTTTTAAGAGCCAAAATGGAAAATCCGGCTCTGTACCAGCTTGCGGCTGATCTTAAGGCCTTCACACATAAAATCGCATAAGGACGTAAAACGTAAGAAGGCCTTTACTGATTAAAACGAGCATAAGTGAAATGAGATTCGTTAATTAATTTGGCTAAAATTTGGGACAAGCCGTTCCTAAGCAGCTTTGCAGCTCTAAGCAAGCCTGCAAAGCTGCTTAGAAACGGCTTGTCCCAAATTTTAGCCAAATTAATTAACGAATCTCATTTCACTTATGCTCGTTTTAATCAGTAAGATCAGCCGCAAGCTGGTACAGAGCCGGATTTTCCATTTTGGCTCTTAAAAAATTTATAATAAATAAAATACGGACTCGCAGCTAAGCAACCCGACAGAGGTCGGTAGTGTTACTCCTGTCGACCCAAGGTGATCCTAAAGCCGTGATCCTAACCGGTTTTTTTTCAATTTTTTTTCTTAGCACTAATCTTTTAATTTATAATAAATAAAATACGGACTCGCAGCTAAGCAACAAAATTCTTGTCTAGAATTAAAGTACGCATCAAAATCTAGGTCATGGGCCGGTATTCATAATCAGATCTTATTTCAAGAATATCTTAAGATGCTAATACGGCTCTGTGATTGGTTAATAACATCTTAAGATTGTACTTAAGATGGTCTTAAATATAAGAACAGACTATGAATACCGGCCATGGTGGTCGAATTTATATGTGGTGGTCGTCACGTATAATAAAAAAATATTAATTTTTTTTCGTTTTTGATATAAATTCGACCACCATGACCTAGATTTTGATGCGTACTTTAATTCTAGACAAGAATTTTGCATTTCTATAAAGCCAATTAAAAGATTAGTGCTAAGAAAAAAACTGAAAAAACCGGCTAGGATCACGGCTTTAGAATCACCTTAACCAATCAACTTGCAACGTTTCTGTAAAGTGTAAAGCCTTGTGTATACTATACCGACGTATATTTAGTAAATAAATTAAAAATTATTGAAAATTAACTAACCCAATCGTTTGGAAATCATTTGGAGATATTTGGAAAAAACTTTTCAGAGTTTGGAAAACCATACAATAATCACAATTAATTAAAATCAATTAAGCGTATAATTAGCAGAAATTTTCTAAAAAATATTTTTTTTAATCCAATTGCTCCAGAATCATTTGGATAAAGTGTCGATATAATTTTTATTATTTAGAAAACAACTGTATTCTAATAAAAATTAATTAAAGGTCAATATTTCGTTTTAATGTCTGCACTATAGTGCAATAATTAGAATAAACAGATAAACAGACATTGTAGGTTAGGTTGCTGATTTCTTGCTAGTCTTGCTACTCGTCGTCAGGAGAAGTATGTGCACTTTATTGCACTATAGTGCAGACATTAAAACGAAATATTGACCTTTAATTAATTTTTATTAGAATACAGTTGTTTTCTAAATAATAAAAATTATATCGACACTTTATCCAAATGATTCTGGAGCGATTGGATTAAAAAAAAAATATTTTCTAGAAACTTTCTGCTAATTATACCCTTAAGGGGGGAGACTCGTCTCTTTGACCCCTTTTTTTGATAATTTTTTATAAAAAACTGAGAGTATTTATTGAATCCTAATAAAATACATGATAATGTTGACGATCAAATGTACAAGAAAAAAATTTTTTATAGTAGAAAAAATACTCGCTGCAGCTGCTCGAAGTTGTCGTCTAGATTTTGCGCGGGAGAATGCCCAGGTCCTTGTAATGAACTGAAATCAACGAACCAAAATTTTTTTGTTAAATTATGATCCTCCGATGCGCATGAACCTAAATTTACATTAAAATTTTTATAATAAATATTATTTTTAGCCATTTGTTTAAAAAAAAAAATCGTAAAATTTTTTTAAAACGTTTTCTATTTTTCAAAAAAAAATTTTTTTTTGCTAAATTTAGGTTCATGCGCATCGGAGGATCATAATTTAACGAAAAAATTTTGGTTTGTTGATTTCAGTTTATTACAAGGACCTGGGCATTCTCCCGCGCAAAATCTAGACGACAACTTCGAGCAGCTGCAGCGCAGCCATTTTGTATTTTTTGTACTATAAACAAATTTTTTCTTGTACATTTTATCGTCAACATTATCATGTATTTTATTAGGATTCAATAAATACTTTCAGTTCTTTATAAAAAATTATCAAAGAAAGGGTCAAAGAGACGAGTCTCCCCCCTTAATTGATTTTAATTAATTGTGATTATTGTATGGTTTTCCAAACTCTGAAAAGTTTTTTCCAAATATCTCCAAATGATTTCCAAACGATTGGGTTAGTTAATTTTCAATAATTTTTAATTTATTTGCTAAATATACGTCGGTTAGGCCCTGAGTTTAATCGGAGGATCACGTTAAGGGTCGACAGGAGTAACACTACCGACCTCTGTCGGGTTGCTTAGCTGCGAGTCTGTATTTTATTTATTATAAATTTTTTAAGAGCCAAAATGGAAAATCCGGCTCTGTACCAGCTTGCGGCTGATATTACTGATTAAAACGAGCACAAGTTTAATGAAATTCGTTAATTAATTTGGCTAAAATTTGGGAAAAGCCGTTCCTAAGCAGTTTTGCAGCTCTAAGCAAGCCTGCAAAGCTGCTTAGGAACGGCTTTTCCCAAATTTTAGCCAAATTAATTAACGAATCTCATTAAACTTATGCTCGTTTTAATTAGTAATATTAGCCGCAAGCTGGTACAGAGCCGGATTTTCCATTTTGGCTCTTAAAAAATTTATAATAAATAAAATACGGACTCGCAGCTAAGCAACCCGATAGAGGTCGGTTAGTGTTACTCCTGTCGACCCTTAATCGGAGATGTGAATTCTGTGATACCGGCCCTCAGTACTGAAAATCTATAGTATACGTGACGTAAAATATATAGCGAATTCGGGCGCTTGCACTAGTGCACACTGAGTGCGCACTAAGACTTGTTTATAATCTAATTCTTATATTTAAAGTCGCTTAAATACACATTTAAAAACTTTTTAGCCAATAAAACAATCTGTAATATCTATATGGATGCTGTACAAATCATTTTACAGACTAATAAGTATTTAAGATGATCTGTAAATATAACAATTAATTAAGAACAAGCCTTAGTGCGCACTCAGTGTGCACTAGTGCACGCGTCCGAATTTGCTAATAGATTTGCAATACTGACAGTGAATATCGGAATGCAGCCATGATCGATCATAGGGTGCGTTCAGCCGATACTCCGCTAGCCTAGCAATCGTGAGCAGTCGCTCGTTTTCGCTCGTTTCCTCTCCTTTGACCCAATAGATTAAAAGGAGAGGAAACGAGCGAAAACGAGCGACTGCTCACGATTGCTAGGCTAGCGGAGTATCGGGTATCGGCTGAACGCACCCATAGTATAACTAGTATGCTCACTCTCTGTCGGCACCTTTGATCTATTGGTTTCCGATTCGCCGCCATGTTTTTGGAGGACCATCGACGTATCAAGCGGTTAAAGGGCCCCGGGTTGTAGTACCTACAAGTAACACTGCCCAAATGTCATACGCCGATTTTTTCGAAACTATGCACACATGTAGAACTTTGAAAAATATTTGTGTCGTGTTTTTTTATTTTTGCTTATAAAGCGTTTTAAGGGTAGAAACTACCCTCGAAATATTAACCTTCTCAATTCTATGTATAATAATCCTTTAGGTTATGCACGTCAATTTTTTGTAAAAATACAGACCAGAAAACCCTGAAAACTCCTAAAGATATTATTTTGGTGCAAAAACCATTCAGGATAACGTATATAGGGTGTAGAAGGTTAATATTTCGAAGGTGGTCCCTATTATACTCTTAAAACGCTTTATGAGCAAAAATAAAAAAATACGACACAAATATTTTTTCAAGTTCTATGTGTACACACTTTCAAAAAAATCGGCGTGTGACACACTTGAGTAATGTTACTTGTTAAATGTGCAAAAAAACTGTATACATTATTCATTCTTATTGGGAATATATGGTCTATAGGTAGAAATACACAAAAAATATTATATAAATAAAAGTGATTAATGAAATTGCTAGAATAACAATGTTTCGATGAATTACTCGAATGCTAATTATATTTGAAATAATTATTATAAATTATGAGATTAAAGTGGAAATTATTAAAAAATAGTCCGATTATTATTTGTCGTTAAAGATTTTATATTCGTGGTAAAGTTTAATTAAAATTAATAATGCAAAAACAATATAATGTTTGTAAATTTACTTTTATTGTCTATACAGCGGTATTTGTTAAATACATTTTTACATGTGTACATTTCATGTATTTACATATACGGCGGTATTCATTCGTGTCTCCAAATAATCATTTTATTTGGGTTATTGAATGATCGAAAGTTACGATTTATAAATTTTAACGTGTAATATAACCGCATTCTAAAAAATAATTTTTTTAAGTATAAATGTGGAAACCTGCTCCATGGGTGCTTAAATGTTGTTAGTTCAGCCTCTGTTAATAATTTTTGTATAACATTTTTCTCTAAAACAATATTTTGAAAGTGCTCATTGAAAATCGCTTCCAATGAGCACACGTATAAAAAATTAAATTATTATGTGGCAATTTTAAATTCCCGAAATTTGAATTTTGATTTTGGTATGCTTTCAAGAAACAAAAAATGCTCCTATTTTGGCAGCCTTGAACGCTGCAAATTAGGTGATTTTTGCTTTTATTCATTTTGGCGTCTGATTTATGCAATATTTCACCGAAAATTAACCTCTGTGGCGTCACACCGACTTTGCGCTACCACACATACCAAGCGTCACACCGATTTTGCACTACCACATATATAAAAATCCTCTGATTGGTCTCCGCCAAAATAATGGCGATGCGCAGTACGGATCGGCGCAAACCACGAAAAAGGGTAAGAGTGAGCATACTAGTTATACTATGGCCAGTAGCGCTAGGTAGCGTTAATAGCGTCTCCCCGAACGCACCTTATGAATACCGGCCTATGATTGGTTGGCAACAGGCAATAGGCACATAATTTCCAACGTGATGGATACTCTATGTCTATTGCCTGTGTCATGGTGATTTACACCATGGCCTGTGTTACTGTTTATTCTGCATTTATACATGATTTCTGATTTCTATTCTGTTTCTATTTCTTGTTCCTATTGCCTGTTGCCTGACAATTGTGCAAGAGGCTTTATTGCTGAAGAAATTTTTAAGGCCATTTATTTAAAAGAAGAAGAAGAAGAAGAAGCTGAAGATTAGTCTCAGGTGCCAGCATTGAGGAAGATATAATTTTTGAATGACTTACAAAATGAATCAGGAAAATGCGAGCGAGAACACCGAGGACCGTACAATTAATTGCGATGCAGAAAATAAATTGACGCAAGTTGAAAAAGAACTTGCTAAGGCAAAAGTTGAAAAACTTAGCAAAAAGGCTAAGAGAGGAATAATTTATTTGTCGACAATTCCGAAATATATGAACATCACGATGATCCAGGAGATGTTTTCTGCTTACGGTAAAGTGGGCAGAGTGTATCTGCAGCTGGCCGATAATGGTTAGTTTTATTTGCTTTGCAATATTTGTCATAAGTTATAACCTAATCTTAAAGTTACAATTTTATCTCTGGGAGGGAAGACGCGTGGCTCAGTGCCTACGCGAGTGATTAGTAACAAGGTCCGTGGTTCGAATCCGACCCGGCCTTCGTCTCATATATACTTCGTTAAGAAGTTTTTTCCCGATTAAGATCCTTATGGATTAATGGTCTGCACGATTGGGAATCGGAAAGGATTCATAATCTGCAAGGTTTAAGATTCGTAAAGGATCATAAGAATGAGACATTTTTTGAGTTAAGTGCCATATAACCTTAAAAGGACCTTAGTGGTCCAATGGTTGACGACACGTTAAATATCCCAGTTTTTTTTTATAATTTTATCTTTTTATGTAATCTTATACAAATATAAGAGACATTTTTTAAAGCTTAAAACTATAAAGTAGATCAATTATTTTAAATTATTGATTGCGAATATAATGTCACTTAATTAAAAATATTTTAAAACATAGAGATACAATCGGTGAAACGTAGAAAAAAGTCCAAGAAAGCAATTAAGCACTTCACTGAAGGCTGGATAGAGTTTGAAAGTAAGAAAGTGGCAAAATTTGTAGCGGAGACATTAAACAATACTCAAGTATCTACGAGAAAGAAAAGCAAGTTCTACGACGTTATGTGGAACATAAAGTACTTGCCTAGGTAAAGTAAAAAATATTTTGTGCACCAATATTTAATTAATAGATATTTATATTATATCCATGTTATTTCCATTGTTTACATTTTATTTCTTTTCTATAGATTTAAGTGGATTCACTTGAGCGAACGTTTAGCTTATGAACGTGCAGTTCATAAACAAAGACTTCTAACAGAAGTAGCACAAGCTAAGAGAGAGGTTAACTTCTTCTCGTATAATGTAGATAGAAGTAAAAAGCTGCAAAAGAAACATGAACAAGGGAAAGAGACGACATTTGAATTGCCTGAAGTTAAGCAAAGAGATACTGATAACGAGATAAGAAACAGGAAAGCAAAGACACATATAGAAGACAGAACAGAATTCTTTAAATCGATATTTGGATAAAGTTTACAAACATGTATGTAATTATATTATTATGTTTATAATACTTGAGAGAATAAAATATAATGTATTATTAAAACATTTTATAGTTAAATTTACTGTTTTGTGTAATAGTTTTAGAATACTTCTATTTGTTATGCATATATTACACAAACTATTTATTAGTTATAGATAATTTCCATATAATTTTTAATAATAAAAATTATATAATTTTATTAGTGCTAAAAAGTAAAAAAAAGTTAATTTTCATAAATATTTTATGTTACAATAAAAACAAAATTAGAAATTTTAATTGTTAGATTTTAATAATCCTATTCTATTAAATAAAAGTAAAATTAGCTTGACAAAATTAGTTTTTGAAACGTATTTATAGATTCTCAAGGTTGTTTAACCATTAATTTTTTTATGACCATCTCATTTATAGGTTATGAATTTATATCTTGAGATAGTCTTCTTTAAATAAAATAATTGTTAAGATAGTCTTAAATACTACCTAGAAGATAGACTTTATGTTCAGATTTCTACATTGATGAAACATGTTCATACTTACTATAATTTTTGTTATAGTAGGTCCACACTACACAGTATTGTACATATAGGATCAAAACTATGCTGTAGCTAACATGTTTTATAAGAAGTATTTGTCAAGCATATCTTATTTTCATAGAATAGAATAGAATTTTTATTAAGTCTGATACTATGTGATACCGCATATCGTTTTATTTAACAAAGCTGAAAATTATTAAAATAAAATAAGCCTATTGAATATTATATGTCTATTGAAAGAAATTAATTTTTATAAATAGCAAAATATGCAAAAGTAAAAAAGGAATATCTACTAATATACTGTGTTAGAAAGAAGTGATATGGACTTTTTTACTTTAATCAAGATTAATTTATAAAAGAGCATTATTCATCATCTACTATACAAAAGGTAAAAAAAATATTTTATTTGTTTGTTACATATGAATTAATATTCTGGTATTCTGGTAATTATATTCTGGTATTATTACAGAAGACTGTTTAGGAGATTGTGGAAATAATATTCAGCAAACAATTTTTACAAAAGAAAAGTAGGTGTGGTTTGTTACTCTGATGAAGAATCTAAGACATCATCATTAGAATTATATTATATAAGTTTGTTCTATTGGTCCTAAAACATCCTGTACACGCACATATATACACTTTTGTTTCTTGTTTTTTTTTGTAATTATATAAACAAACTTATTTGTTTAGATCTATGTATGAAATAAATAGATTTGTTTCAATAATTACAGAAAACAAAAATGTTATGGACTATAATCGTTGCTCCAAAACATGGTGAATTTTTGGAGAATTTTTGCACCTAAAGAGTACAATAAACTGTTATACTTCACAACAGAGTTATAAAATGCGAAAATATTGCCAAAATCTACATTTAATCATTAAGTATAACAATATTTTAAAAAGAAAACAGCATGTTTTCTTCTCCATTTTTCCTTCTCTAATATCAAATCTTCGTCGCTAATATTGCCACCAAAATTGAAATAAATCTTATTATCTCTTATCTGATAATGAATCCTCTTTATTATCAAATAAACCATTTTGTTACTATTTCTTAAATTATATCTACATATTACATACGTGTGCGCTCGGCGCTCGGTCAGCTTCGGGCGGTAGAAGAGCGCAGACATACACTCCGCTGTCTTTTTCTTTCCCTATAGCTATAACCAGAGAGAAACCTGAGAGCGGCCACCGGGATCATTCCGTTCCAGCAGACGTAGAGACCCTAATGGAGGATTCACACTGCGTCCGATGTTCGACGTACGACGATCCGACATCCAATAGGAAATTTTTGTCTCTAATAATAAATTCTGTTATTGGATGTCGGATCGTCGTACGTCGAACATCGGACGTGATCGGACGCAATGTGAATCCTCCATAAAAGATTATAGGGTCTCTAAGCGGACGTATACTGACGCGCCGCCTGAGAAAGTGGACGTAAACTACGTCGTTACGCTCGGTAACGGTACACACATGGTTCGTGTCCGTGCTATGGTTCGTGTCCGAACTACTCAGATGGAGGGGATATGCTGGTCGCGCAAGCCCCTCTTCTGTTCGTGTACGCTCGGCACTTGGCAAGTTTCGAGCGGGGAGAGAAGGACAGACGACAGACATACGATCTGCTGTCTCTTTCTCTCTTGAGCTGGGACATTGCCGGCGCGGCGTTGCCGTTAGCACGCGCCGGCTATACCACAATGCCACGCATTTCGGGTTTCGCGTCTCGTGTCTCGTGTCTCGCCGAGTGCCGAGTCTCGAGTTGGCAAATTGACGATACGCTATACGTTACATTTGCGTTTATATTTACAAATTTTATTTTTTATATTTATAAATAAATATATATATGTATATATATTAGAAGTTTATAAATATATAAAAATTGCAAATATAATTAATTAAATAAATATTTATAAACTTAAAAATTAAAATTCGCAAATGTAATGTATAAAAATCACGGTTCTATACATATGCTTTTCTATCTAAAAAAGTCTTACATTAAAAACCTTTACTTTAGCATAATAATATTTACGTGTAATATTTAAATGCATACCAATAATTATATTATTAACTATGAGAAATAATTGTAGTTTATAATGTTCTTTTACTCTCATTAAATTTATTTTACCTATGCATGTTTTAATTGGCCAAATTACGGCTAAATTACAAGCAACAACAAAAGGATATTGGATAAAAATAAAAACATTTTATTAAATAAACAATACACGTGGGTAACATTTCGACTGTACTTATTATAATTTTAGTCTTCTTCGGAACGGATTACTATGAATATAAAAGAAGAAGATATAAATATTAAAACATGATAATGTTTCAGTTAACATACTAAAACATTAAACATTAGTCTACTAGACTAAAACATTAAACAATTTCCTAATAATATAAACAAAATAAACAATAAAATCTAATTGAATCACAAATATAAAAACGCCGGAGTATAAATCGAATGAAACCATGACAAGATAAATTTTATATTTATATTGAGAGGTGATAAAATCTCTTCCGTCAGGAAGAGAATGTAAACAATTATTAACGGGGGTATTCTGATTTAAAATATCTTTAAAATAGATATTTTTCAGGAATTTTTTATAGGAAAACAAAAAAAGTGAATAACGTTAAACTTTGCATGTTCTCTTCACCTTATTTTAAAATTTTATTTTTATTTAAGTAAAAAAATGCTCTTCTTTTCTGTTATATCCTTGTCACTATAAATGACAGACGGTGTAAATAATTTTAGCTATTCTAGGTATCTGAAACACAAAAAGCTAAAATTTTCTTTCTCTAAAATTTCTAATTCTGCAGAAGTGCTATTGTCTGAACTAGAATTAAATCAATATTTCTATTTTGTGTGTGTAAAAGCGGCTTTTTTATTAAAAATATTATAACTTTTTTCAAAATTTTATTAGTATTTTATAAAAAAAAAAACTAATAAACAATGTTTATTCTAGTTCAGACGATAGCCATCACTTATTTTGAATAAGAAAGTTTTTGGTTTTTACATTTCTGATATTTAGAATAGCTAGAATCATTTACTTCATCTCTTATTTACGTCTTTTAGTGATCAAAATATAACATAACTAAGAATATTTTTCTTACTTAAAAAATAAAAATATATTCTTAAAATAAGATTAAAAGAACATGCAAAGTTTAACGTTATTCGCTTTCTTCGTTCACCTAATTAAAAATTCCTGAAAAATACCTATTTTTAAAGACCTTCCCCGGCTCCAGTCGTGCTCAACTTGTATTCATGCCTAAAAAGAAAAATTTATTTTACTAAAGTTAGGGCCAAAGCACATATGACAGTCGTAGTCGTGGACGTAAGTAACGCACAAACTTTGGCGTATCCTGATCTGTCAGGTCGAGTACTACGACTGTCGTATATCGCTACGCCATGTTATGTGCTTTGATCCTTTATTGTTTATACAAAATCCCATGTGCGAATTTCAAAAAGGCTCAGTGCTGGCTTGGTACTGGTGCCAGAGTTACCAGTACTGGCTGACGATTCTGGGCCAGTACAAGCAAAAATCGGGGTCATTACTGGGGCAATGTCGGAATGATAACACGGGTCCCAGTCTTGGCGCCAACTTTGGCCCGACACAGAGTACTAGTACGGGGACAACACTGATTGCCAGTATTGGGCTAACTCTTGGCGCCAACTTTGGCCCGACACAGAGTACTAGTACGGGGACAACACTGATTGCCAGTATTGGGCTAACTCTTGGCGCCAACTTTGGCCCGACACAGAGTACTAGTACAGGGACAACACTGATTGCCATATCACTCGCGGCGTGTTGCTTTCGTGCCGCGGTCGTTACCTCCGGCGCCGCTCGAGCAAAAAGCTTTCTAAATCCCCTCGCGGCGTGTTGCTATCGCGCGGTTGTTACCTCCGGTCCCGAGCAAAAATTTTCTAAGTTGACCCAATACATCCCCCGTACTGAGCCAACTTTCGACCGTAGATCAATATCATTTCTGGCCTTATACACGGTCAGTACTGAGACGAGACTCGCCTCGGAATATGGTTGGGAAACGATGCTCCCCGCATCGACTTCGTCGTACGTGCCCCTTTCGTGTACGTATTCCACAAACGTTTTACACATTCGTACGGACCAAGCGAAACGCGTTTGCACGTCTGTACGTATCGCTCGTGTCGCTCGGCTCGCCGAGCGCACCGAACCTCTTATAGTACCCAACCGGCCGGCCGAGCGATCGGCGACGCACGGTCTTACGCACGGTCGCTTACGGGCGCCGGAGGCGAAACGCGAAGCGAGACGAATGATACCATAATTCGGGGTACTTGTAACCGAGAAGCACGAACGCGGTCGTTACCTCCGGCGTGGGCTCTAGCGAAAAGTCCCCTCGCGGCGTGTTGCTTCCGCGCCGCGGTCGTTACCTCCGGCGCTGCTCGAACAAAAAGCTTTCTAAGTCCTCTCGCGGCGTGTTGCTTTTGCGCGGTTGTTACCTCCGGTCCCGAGCGAAAATTTTCTAAGTCGACCCAATACATCCCCAGTACTGAGCCGACTTTCGGCCGTAGATCAATATCATTTCTGGCCTTATACACGGTCAATCCTGAGACGAGACTCGCCTCAGAACAGAGTATGGTTGCATGGGAGTACTGGTCACCGAGACTGGCACAATACTGATCTAGCGGTTTATCCGTACTGGGGCAGTGCCACCCATCAAGTCTTGGCAGCCAATATTGTGCCACTTCTGGGCCATGCGGACAACTCTGGCAGAAGTCCGACATTCGCACATGGGATATTACATATAACAACTAAAAAATAAGAAGTTAACTTCACGCGTGAGAACTCATGCGGCGTTGCCAAGTAATAACTGACGCCTCTCCTCTTCTGTCATTCCTGAAGAGTGAGTCCCGATTGCGCACATTACAAATCGGACACAGCAATATTTCCCGATCGGACACGGTGTCGATTGCACACGGTGCCGATCGGACACGGTGTCGATTGCACACGGTGCCGATCGGACACGGTGTCGATTGCACACGGTGCCGATCGGACACGGTGTCGATTGCACACGGTGTCGATCGGACACGGTGTCGATTGCACACGGTGTCGATCGGACACGGTGTCGATTGCACACGGTGCCGATTGCACACGGTGCCGATCGGACACGGTGTCGATTGCACACGGTGCCGATCGGACACGGTGCCCTAGGGGTGTAGGCGGGGGGGGCTCCGCCCCACCCTGCACCCCCCCTGTGCACCTGGTGGTGTGGGTTGGGTTGATGCGTGGAGCGGGGGGGGCTTCGCCCCCCCCCCCCCGCACCCCCCATGGACACGCCTTCGGCGTGCCCGGTAGGCAATGTATTAAGTACATGCGTGGGCGGGGGGGCTTCGCCCCCCCCTGCACCCCCCCATTGTGTAAGTAAACCCTGTGTGCAATCGACATCGTGTGCAATCGGCACGGTGTGCAATCGGCACCGTGTCCGATCGGCACCGTGTGCAATCGGCACCGTGTGCAATCGGCACCGTGTGCAATCGGCACCGTGTGCAATCGGCACCGTGTGCAATCGGCACCGTGTGCAATCGACACCGTGTGCAATCGACACCGTGTCCGATCGGCACCGTGTGCAATCGACACCGTGTCCGATCGGCACCGTGTGCAATCGACACCGTGTCCGATCGGCACCGTGTGCAATCGACACCGTGTCCGATCGGGAAATATTGTCGTGTCCGATTTGTAATGTGCGCAATCGGGACAATCCCTTCCTTGAACCGAGCGAAAAATTCATCAAATCGCGTACTTTACACTAGTATTTCTCGAAAACGCGTACCGCAAGGTTATTGACACTTATCGCATATTATTTCTATTTTTATGGATTATATACTAGTTTTTCAAAAACATTTAGAGAAAACTTTTTTCACAATTTATTATGTCTATATTACAATAGCTCGGAATAGGAATTCCATGTTAAAAGTTGAAACTTTGAAGCTCAATATCTCGATTTTTAATATCGTAAGAGGTACTGAAATTTATACCACGCATAAAGCACACCTAAATTAATGTATATTCACAGTTTTAAAAAAAATCTAGAGAAAATCGATTTTTCGGAGAACGTCCTTAAGATCTTTCAAACTAGAATACGCCCTTGTAATTTATTATTTGTCATTAACATATTGTTATTAATTACATACATATAAGTGTGAAGAAGCATATGGTACAAAATAATTTCAATATTCAAATGTAATAATAAAGAAATCAATTATTTACATTTTCTACTGTGTGTGCGTGTGTGTGTGATATTATTGACAAGTTTTTTTGCACGTTTACATTTTTTTTGCAGATTTATTACACGCTTAACTTTCACAAGTGTGATGTGAAATACAGACAAGATTTTTATTTATCTGTTATAAGCGTGACTTCAAATGCAAGATTACGTTTAACATTTTCAATCTGCAAACGAGTGATCAGCAATATGATCCACAACATGTAGTCTTAAAATACTACGATTTTCTCTAGAAGCACTAGCGTATAATTTATTCGCCGACATTACGAATTTCTTCTGCAACAATCACATAAAATATTGAACAGTTTTCTTGAACGATTATAACAACGTCTGCATGCTTTTGCATCATTAACCCCCCGAGGCCACACCTCTTTTTTTAATACGCCCCGGCCACACGCGTGTGAATATGAAAATCCAATTTGTATTTCTAAACATCGTGAATATTATTAATTAAACGGACATATTTTACATTTAATTATATAAATTTGTGTATTTTTATGTTGTAAATTTTTTATCACACACAAACGTCTTGCCGTTGATTATTATTGTCATTAAGCTTTTAAAAAATAATATTTATCATATTTAGAAAAACAAATTGCACTTTCATACTCACACGCGCATTATATGCATTAAAGAAATTTAAAATATATTTTAAAAGTTAAGATAAGTTTCTGTCTCTATATATAAATTAACTCTTTCTTCCAAGTCTGTCAAAATTTTTTGAAAGAATAACATTTGAGACAGCATTTTCTTTAAAGAAGAATAAACATTTTTTAATAGGATTATTATTTTAGAATGAGAATGTGAACAATACCTTAACAAATTAATAATGCAAGGACATACAGACGTTGTTACAACCATTCGAGGAAACTGTTTAACATTTTATGTGTTGCTGCAGAAGAAATTCGTAATGTCGGCGGACAAATTATACGCTAGTGCTGCTAGAAAAGATCATAGTATTTTAAGGCTACATGCTGTGTAGATGATATTGCTTGTCCCTCGTTTGCAGTTTGAAAATGTTTGATTATTAAAAACGTTTGATTATTAAAATCTTGCATTCGAAATAACGCTTATAACAGATAAACAAAAATCTTGTCTGTATTTGACATCACACTTGTGAAAATTAAGCGTGTAAAAAATCTGTAAAAGAAATGTAAACGTGCAAAAAAACTATTGTCAATAACATCACGCATACACACACAGAAGAAAATGTAAATAATTGATTTTTTTATTATTATTACAATAATTTGAATATTGAAATTATTTTATACCATATGCTTTCTAATACTTATATGTATATAATTAATAACAATATATTAATAACAAACAATAAATTAAGGGCGTATTCTGGTTTGAAAGATCTTAAAAATAAGTATTTTTCATAAATGGGAATTTTTTATAGCGGAACTAAGAAAGCGAATATTGTTAAACTTTGCATGTTCTTATTTAACCTTATTTTAAGAATTTATTTTTATTTTTTAAGTAAGAAAAATGCTATTTTTTTCTATGTTATATCTTGCATGATCACTAGAAGGTGTAAATGACAGACGGAGTAAATAATTCTGGCTGTTCTATAGGTATCAGAAACCCAAAAACAAAAAATTTTCTTATTCAGAATAAGTGCAATGTGGTTATTGTCTGAACTAGAATAAACATTATACGTTTATTAGTTTTTTTTTTTTAATAAAATACTAACAAAATTTTAAAAAAAGTTATAATATTTTTAATAATATAAGAGAAATAAGACCCCCCGTTTTATGTGACCGTTATACAATTAATCAATATTAAATAAGCCGTTTACGGCGGTCCGAGCTTGGATCTTAATAGCCTAATAATATTTTTTGTGTATTACACGTATATTTTTTCCAACCTTAATAAACTGCGCGCCGACATAACTTGTCAGACTTACAACACAGCTCCTGTGTTGGAGTAGTAAATTCTTTACTATTATTTAAATCGATTTAATTAGAGGGGAATGAGGAGATTTTACTACTCCAATAGGAGCTGTGTTATAAGTCTGACAAGTCGGCGCGTAGTTTATTAAGGTTGAAAAAAATATGTGACTATAGTATATAAAAAATATTATTAGGCTACTATAAAATACAAGTTCAGACCGTAAATTGTTTATTTAATATTGATTAATAATATTTTTGATAAAAAGGCTGCCTAGAATGGAAATATTGGTTTAGTTTTAGTTCAGACGATAGCCACATATACTTCTTCTGAATAAGAAAATTTTAGCTTTTTGCGTTTTAAATACCTGTAGAACAGCTAGAATTATTTACACCGTCTGTCATTTATATCTTCTAGTGACCAGAATACCTATAATATAATAGAAAGAAAAAGTATTTTTGTTACTTAAAAAATAAAAATAAAATTTTAAAATAAGGTGAAGTAAACATGCAAAGTTTAACGTTATTCACTTTCTTTGTTTCCCTATAAAAAATTCCTGCAAGTTATATATTTTAAAAATCTTTTAAATCAAAATACCCCCGTTAATAATTTTTTACATTCTCTTCCTGATGGAAGAGATTTTACCACTTCTCAATATAAATAATCTTGCCATGGTTTCATTCGATTATTCCGGCGTTTTTATATTTGTGATTCAATTAGATTATTTGTTTATTTTGTTTATATTGTTAGGTGATTGTTTAATGTTTTAGTCTAGACTAATGTTTAATGTTTTAGTATGTTAAATAAACATTAATTATTATGTTTCTTGATATTTATCTTCTTCTTTCGTAATAATCCGTTCCGAAGAAGACTAACTATAGTCGAAACATTAACCGTGTGCATTATTTGTATAATAAATTGTTTTTATTTTAATCCAATATCCCTCTTTTGGTGCTCGTGATTTGGCAAAAATAAGAGTAAAAAGAACACTATAAACTACCTTTTTTTCTTGATAGTTAATATTTTACTATTATTATGCATTTAAATATTAAATTTAAATATTATCCCAAAGTTAATGTTTTTAATATGACTTTTTTTCTAGATAAAAAAGCATATTGGCCAGAACGGGAATTTCTATACATTACATTTACGAATTTTAGTTTTTATGTTTATAAATATTTATTTAATTAATTAATTTTATGTTTAATTTTAACGGTACAAAAACTACGGAAGTACATGATCATACGCGATTTTATGTTTAAGGTATGTCCATATAACCTATGAAAACAGATCGATGCAGTTTTTTCAGTAAAAGTAATTAAGCAACTGACGAATCTTCATGCTAAATTTGAAATGGATTGACCGTGTAGTTTCCGAGATATTATTGTCTAAAAATATGCTTTTTTCCCTATCTTAAGCATTGCGTTTATGGCGGACGACGCGTGAGAGACCGTAATTTTGAGATAAATTGATGGTAGTAAATTGTAGAAAAGACAGATCAGGTTGAAAATTAGAATAAAAACAGAGGAGTGTCTTCCGAATCATATGGTACCAAAGCCAACAATCTCAACCGTATAGAATATTCACAAAATTAGTTAAAAGACATCGATTTCAGTCCATTCCTCACTGTGATCACAAACCTTCGGATATGTGGCAACGTCGCACTTTGAATTCATAACGCGAGTTGCATAGGTTAAAACGCGGTTGTTCGTTCATGATATAAAAGTAAATGTTGCACTTAAATAAAATTAACCTCTAAGTTTATTGCTCCAAACGATACACGTGCAACCATTTGTTTACATGAATGTTGCGACGTTGCCACATCTGAAGCTCTTCTGTACTACGCTAAGAAAATTGGACTATTTTCATTCGCCTCTTTTTTATTATTGATTATTTATTCGATTTGTGATATACAATCATTTTGAGAAATTCATTAATGAATTTAGTCGACTATGAAAGTGTATGAAATTAGAAGTTTTAAAATGAGGTTTATTTTGACTCACATAGTCGCGAATAAACCACCTTAATAAAATTTATTTATTAATTTGCAATTTTTTTGTAAATATAATTGCAATATTTATAAATATAACAATTAAAACTCGTAAATATAAACATCGCATCGTCGATTTGCCAACTCGAGACTCGGCACTCGGCGAGACATGAGAGGCGATACCCGAAATGCGTGGCCTCTAACAGCTCAAGAGAGAAGGAAACAGCAGATCGTATGTCTGCCCTTCTCTCCCCGCGCGAAGCTTACCGAGTGCCGAGCGTACACTGACAGAGAAGGGGCTTGCGCGACCAGCACATCCCCTCCATCTGAGTAGTTCGGACACGAACCATAGCACGGATACGAACCCATGTATCGTTACCCGAGATCTCTCTGATCGTTACCTAGCGAAAAAGGGTGCATCCCGATGGAGAAGAAATAGCGGAACGGAACAGTAACGGAAAAGAGATATGGTGGGGGGTTAACCAATCAGAGTAGTTCCGTTTCAATTCCGTTCCGTTATTTAGTGAGTGGGTTCCCCATGGCACGGAGCTGTTACGGAACGGAAAAGAAACGGAAAAATTTCTAACCTATTCTGTCGAAAGTTCGCAAATAAGTGCAGTGGATCGATCGGTTTGCAACATTTTTATTTTTGCAATTTATTTATTTATTTATTTATTATTTATTTATTTTTACATATACATATACTTATTAAATATACATTTACTTTTACTTTTCTCTCTGCAACAAAGAAGTATATAAATTAATCATTTATTGGCTAATATAAAAGTTGCACATAATAAACGCTGAAATTTGTATTTTTTGATTTCGATGACGCCGGAGAGACTGGAGACAGTGACGTAGAATTGTCATTGATGATGGGAATAAGATCATCATCTACGTTGAGGTTGTCACTTGTTGATGTGGAAGGAATGCTGTTGCTCTTTGAACAGGACGCTTGTTGCTCGTCATGCATTGATTTTTGTAAAGAAGTTACGGTTCTAGAATAAACATTAGGACGTTACTACAATATATAATAATTATCAGCTAAATTATCGCTATTCTTGAACTTACTGTCGATATTCCAATGTATCATTTAAGAAAGACATTACGTCATAATGACGAAAGGATGGTTTTATTTCGTAGTTTTTTGGTAAAGCAGCTGCACCACTTTTTTGCACAATGTTTTGCTTTTTTTTATACATATTTCTTGCTTTTCTATAACAATCTTTAAGATAGGTCCATCGTTTTTCTGCTTCAGTAGCGATATATAAACCTGTGACACACGTATAATTAAGAAATATATATATGTATATATGTATCGTGTGTGTGAGTGTGTGTGTGTGTGTAGAAAACCTTGAAATAAGTAAATATGTAAATAAATATCAATGCTTTTAAACCTTTCAAACATTTGCTGACTTCTTGCCATAGGCAGTCCTTTTGTTTCTTTCCTCGTTCTTTCACAGGTATGCGAAAATCATATAACGGTGCTCTCTCTTTTACGGCACTTATTAAATCTTTATCTAACTTTTCTGTATCGTGGTCGTCAGTGTGTTCTTGACGGTTTTGAGCAATATTTTCTTTTTCGCAGGCAGTGCTGTTATTCTCACTCTCGACGTGTGTTTCTAAAGAATCTAAATAATAACAGATTTAGTTTTACAACAAATTTATATATCATTTACATATTCTAACCATTAGTTATATTGAATATATATTGCCTCTCTTATACACAAATATACGTACCATTTATAAAGAGATTTCGATCTTTATCCATTATTAAATTCGTATGATTTGCTAAGCAAGGATGTGAAAGTTTTCCGTCTTCATCGAACCAAACAATCCAGCGGCAATATCCACATTTGAATTTCTGGAAATTAATAAAATATATCACATTCGGTTAATTAGCATTAACATATTAACATAGGATTTTAACATATATATTTTATTTTCACATGTAATATCTACCGATGACGACATATTGCTCTTTATTTGCAAAAATAAAAATGTTGCAAACCGATCGATCCACTGCACTTATTTGCGAACTTTCGACAGAATAGGTTAGAAATTTTTCCGTTTCTTTTCCGTTCCGTAACAGCTCCGTGCCATGGGGAACCCACTCACTAAATAACGGAACGGAATTGAAACGGAACTACTCTAATTGGTTAACCCCCCACCATATCTCTTTTCCGTTACTGTTCCGTTCCGCTATTTCTTCTCCATCGGGATGCACCCTAACGCCGTAGTTGACGTCCACTTTCTCAGAGGGCAGATTAGGACAGGCGTCCCCCGAAGCGGGATGGCCGCTCTCAGGTTTCTCTCTGCTATAACTATAGCTGATGTGCCATGTGGCCATATGTATATCTCGAGATTCTTGAGAATCGCGTATATTCCAAGTAGCCACGTATGTGTAAGACCGTGCAAGTAGCAAAAAAATATTTTTTAAACGTTTTTAAAAACATTTTTAGCAATGAAAAAAAATATTTAAAAAACGTTTAAATTAATGGGATAGATCCTTTTTTCTTATTAAAAAAATATTTATTTTAATTTTGTAAAAAATGTTTTGGTAAATGTTTAGTATAACGCTCTCCCCTTCGATTTTCTTACAACTTTGTAAAATTGTTTATTTCTGTGTGTAAAAAAAATTCTGGGAAGGAAAATCGTCGCTCAGGTCTCGTTTTTTTTTAAATTTAATTTCAAAGTTTTGATGTCGGTAAGGTAGGAAAATGATAATTTACGTTTTTTAAATACTGCGCAACCTTATTTGTTACTATATTCACAAATTAAGTTGTCCGCATACTCATTAACGGTGCCATTTAGGTTAAAATTTTATGGTTGTGAAATACTGTACGTGAATGATAAATGAAAACTGTACCAAAATTGATAAATTGATAAATTGATAAATTGTGATTTTCGTTAAAGCACTGCACACACACACGCGTGTGTATGCCCTGCTTTATAGAAGTTGTGATTTTTGTTAAAGCAGGGCACACACACACGTGTGTATGTCCTGCTTTATAGAAGTTATGATTTTCGTTAAAGCAAGGCACAAACACACGTGAGTATGCCCTGCTTTATAGAAGTTGTGATTTTCGTTAAAGCAGGGCACAAACACACGTGTGTATCCCCTGCTTTATAGAAGTTGTGATTTTCGTTAAAGCAGGGCACACACACACGTGTGTATGTCCTGCTTTATAGAAGTTGTGATTTTCGTTAAAGCAGGGCACAAACACACGTGTGTATGCCCTGCTTTATAGAAGTTGTGATTTTCGTTAAAGCAGGGCACGCACACACACACGTGTGTATGCCCTATTTTATAGAAGTTGTAATTTTCGTTAAAGCAGGGCACACACACACACACACGTATGTATGCCTTGCTTTATAGAAGTTGTGATTTTCGTTAAAACAGGGCACACACGTGTGTGCCCTGCTTTATAAAAGTTATGATTTTCGCTCGGATTTTCGTTAAAGCAGGGCACACACATGTTTTAAGCAGATATTTTGTATTTAATTAGCAGACAGTTGTCACGTGACCTTCAAATGAAGTTGCGCAGTACTTTAAAAACGTAAATTATCATTTTCCTACCTTACCGACATCAAAACTTTGAAATTAAATTTAAAAAAAACGAGACCTGAGCGACGATTTTCCTTCTCAGAATGTTTTTTACACACAGAAATAAACAATTTTACAAAGTTTTAAGAAAATCGGAGAGGAGAGCGTTATACTAAACATTTACCAATGTTTTTTTAACATTAAAAAAATGTGTTTTTAATAAATAAACGTTTGTTAACATTAAAAAATGTTTTTTTTAACATTAAATAAATGTTTTATTAACATTAAACATTTTTTTAATGTTTAAGAACATTTTTAATGTTTAACGTTTATTTTTAACAACTTTTTTTACAAAGAAACGTTTAAAGAATGTTCTTTTTCTTTATCTAGGAAAAGATAAAAACCGCTTTCCTAACTGTTTCTTTTGTATATTGGGTGTGCGTACAACCGCGCGTCTATTTGAAAAATCTGCACTCTCAAGCCGGTCACCCATCCGAGTATAGTACCGCGCCCACGTTGCTTGACTTTCAAACGGACAATCAAATGGACAAGTGACGATCCTCTGACGCTTCCTTCTTACCTGTAAGTACTCGTCTACAACATATCTTTAAAGTGTTAAAAAATCTTATAGGTCCTATGACGCGGAAATTTTTTACGGAACGGCACAATTTATAAAGCAAAACAATAGAAAAATTCGATTGAAACATCTCTTACAATTAAAAAATTAATATAAAATAATATTTGAAGTAAATATTAAATATAAATATTAAATAAATATTAAATAAATATTTTTTTCATATTATTATTGCAAATAAATAATTAATGTAAAATAAATATTAAATTGATGTCGAATAAATGTTAGATAGAAAAGATACTTTATTACCCCAAGGGGTCTAAAAGGGCGTTTTGTAGGGACGTACCCAACCCTGTACATCCAATTTACAATAATTACATACAATTAAATATACAATATACATATAATTTGTTATAGACATATTCCTCTTTAAACCTTTTCGCTGTCTCGTCCTCCTTGGTCCTCTTTCGTTGAATTGTTGGATCATCCTTCTTCCTTTCCCATTTTCCTCCCTCCTCCAACTCGTCTCATTTCCTCTATTGCTTTCATCCATTCTTCTCCCTCTCCTTTTTCTCCCAGTATCTCTCTACCACATCCTGCCACCCCTCTCCTTCCCATTCCTCCCATCTCGTACATTCCTCCCATATATGTTTCCATGTTTCCTCTTCCCTCCCACATATCTTGAATTTTTATCCTTCTCATTTCCCCAGTATAGTCCCTCCCTCACGTCGTTACCTAGTTTAAATCGAGCAACCCTGCTCCATCTTGCTTCCTCCCATCCCTTTTTTAGATAGTCCGGAATCCCGTCCTTCCTTATACTTTTATACCACCTATTGTAATTCGATCCCATGATCTTTTCCATCCTTTCTTGTTACTCCTTCCATTTCTCTTTCCTCTCCAATACCTCCTCTTCTAATTCCTCTTCCCCTTCCACATCTACCCCGATCCCTTCCAGATAGTCCTTTCTCTCTTGCTCCCATCTTCCTATTATCCTTCCCCTCTTCCATCTCTCTTTCATTTCTTCCAAACATGTTGACCGTAACGAGCAGAATGTCCAAGAGGATACAGGATGTAATAACGCAGTTTATACACTTTATATGCAGTTCAATATGCGATTTCTTTAATGAAGGACTTGTGATACAATATCTATCTCGTGAAAGACGGTTGAGACAAAAAGTGTATAGACCATAGAGAGTAGCGGCTCGAAAAAAAAGGATGAAATGTATATGATTGGTCTAGGGAAAATGTCGTCGGTGTACAGTGCCTCGCATGACGAATACTCCAACAAAACATTTTCTCGCTATTTCACCTCCTCTACCTTCTTTCAGTTTTCTTTCAAACTTCCATGCTCTCTTACTTGCTCTAGCTCTCATCTTTTCCCTTTCTAGTTCATCTCTAACCATATATCCTGGCGTCCTCCAGTTTACTCCAAGCACCCATCTGAGGTATCTCTCATAAATACCTTCTACCTCCCTCCTTTCCTTCCATCCCCATATTTCTGCCCCGTATCCCATCACCGTCCATATCAGGGTGTCATACAGCCAGATCCTTCTTTTGCAGTCTTTTTTCCACATCTTCCCTATCCCCCACACTTCTCTCATTACTCTTGCTGCCTTCCTTCTTCTCTCTCTAATATGCGCTTATTCCTGTCCTCCATTTTTTTTCAACGTATACCCCAGGTATTTGAATTCATTGACCTCCTCTAACTTCCTTCCCTTCCATCGAAGGAAGGAACGTCGAAGATAAGAAGAGTAATAGAGGAGAATGAAAAAGAGAATGAAAGAGGGGCTAGCAAGAACAGAAGAAGGTGGTGGGATGAGGAATGCAGGGAGAGAAAGAGGGGGGTGATGAGAGAACTAAGGAAATGGAGAAAAGGAAAAGGAGAGGCGGAAAGATATAGAGAAGGAAGGAAGGAGTATAGGGAAATGTGCGAAAGAAAGAAGAAGGAGCAGGAGAAAGAAAGGATGATTAGAGAGATAGGAGAAGCGAGAACGGAGAGAAAGGTATGGGAATTGATAGGCAGAGTGAGGAAGAGAAGGAAGAGGATAAACGAAGAGATAAAACCGGAGGAGTGGAAGGAATACTTCATGGAATTAATGGGTGGAGTGGAGAACAGGGTGGAGAAAGGGGAAGAAGGAGGGGGCAGACAAGAAGAGGAAGGGATAGAACTGGAGGAGGTAAGAATGACAATAAGGAAAATGAAAACAGGAAAAGCAATAGGCAATGACGGGATACCGAACGAGGCGTGGACATTCGGAGGAGAAGAAATGGTGAAATGGATATGGGAAATATGCAAACGGGTATGGAGGGGGGAAGGCTGGCCGGAGCAATGGAAGGAAGGTAAGTAATCCCAATAGTAAAGAAAGGAGAAGGGAGAGAGGTGAAGGACTACAGAGGGATAACTATCATGCCATCGATATACAAAATTTACACGGCGATATTAGCGGAAAGGATAAGGAAAGAGGTAGAAATGAAGAAGTTGATTCCCGATAACCAAGCAGGATTTAGAAAAGGAATGGGGACGATGGATCAAATATTCGCTTTGAATTATCTGGTGAATAGACAACTAGGAAAAGAGAAAGGAAAGATGACGGTACTATTTGTGGATTTGAAGGCGGCATTTGACTCAGTGGATAAAAAAGTATTAAGCAAGGCAATGAGAGAGAGAGAGAGAAGAGTGAGACAAGGACTGATAGACAGGGTAGAGGAGGTATTGAGAGAAACAAAGACCAAAGTGGGAAAGGGTGGAGAGAGTGGAGGACAATTTTGGACGGCGAAGGGCTTGAGACAAGGATGCCCGCTAAGCCCAATATTGTTCAATTTATTAATGCAGACATAGAGGACTACATGAAGAAGGGCGGTTGGGGAGGCATGAGATTAAGAGGCGAGAAGGTATACACGCTAATGTATGCAGATGATATAGCACTGTTGGTGGAGGAACAGGACATGAGGTCAATGATAAGCAGGTTAGAGGGATATCTAGACGGAGAAGGTTTAACACTGAGTATAGAGAAGACAAAGATAATGAGGTTTATAAAGGAAGGAGGAAGGAAGAAGAAATATGACTGGATGTCGAATAAATGTTAAATAAATTTTTTTAAAATCATTATTGCAAATAAAATATTAATGTAAAAAAAATATTAAATAAACGTCAAATAAATATTTAATAAACATTAAATAAATATTATTTTTACAATGAATTGTACAATGTATAATTATAATTAATGACAAATAAATATTTAAAAAACATTTAAAAAACATTGTCTGCTGCTTGGGATGTAGCGTCTTGACTCATGTGTTTATTAGATTATTGTGATTATTATATCTCACGTGTCGCTTCTCGCACTGATGCGAGAAAAGACACGTCTTTTGATAATTTTACAATTAAAACATGAAAATTACTAATTAAATAAATCTATTATAATTACATTAAAATATTTATTCTGTACATAAAAAAGACATAAAAAAGATAACTATAGTTTAATTATAATTAAAAAAATAAAAAAATAAAAAAGTAAATAAAAATTTAAAAAAATTATCTGTTAATAATTTAGAAAGATGACTTATTGGTAGCATAAGAAGATATTTAATTATATATTAATTGCTTTGGATAAATTATTCTGACTATATACATTTTATTTTATTAATAATACATGTAGTAAAATAAAAGAAGGAAACAATTACTTTGCAATACTATGAATTATTCTATTCTCTTTTGTAATTAATATAATAGAGACTGGCTGTAAGACAGCCAGTTTTAATTGGTCCGCCAGTTTTGTCAAAAGCAAGAGAATGATTTTTGCCGTCAAGAGAAAATGCTCCGAATCGATCGCATCTTCGACGTTTACTCTCAGGTTGGAAGACCGGGTAGAAAGGAGAGATTTGATTGTCCTTTCTAAACCGTGAATCGAAGTCGCAATATGTTAAAAACGCAATGTATCAGTATTAAAATTACAATCACAAATTCTTACTTACGGAGCATTACAGACCAGTAAGTCGCATTGTTAAAATGTACCTGTCGCTCTGACATGTCGTGAGTGAGTGAAGCGTTGGTAGAAATTGGAAGGTTAACATAATAAAAGCGGTGTATACATGAGTTAGGACCAGTTTCACAAGTGTCGGTTAACTTTTAATCTTAGATTAACTCACTCTTCGTCTTTTTCTAAGGGAGACGTTAGAAGAAGGCAAAGAGTGAGTTAATCTAAGATTAAAAGTTAACCGACACTTGTGAAACTGGGTCTTAATGGTGGGGATAAAAATTCACAACGAATAACTCTAAATTTTTTAAACAGAACAATTTAAGAACATAATAAGGGATCTGAAAGTGAGATTATCGTATAATAGCTTAAACAAAATGCGAACCTTCATAAAAACTCATAAGAATAGTCTCCCACGTTCTAAACAATGTAACGTAGTAGGTATACAAAATTAACTGTAATGATTGCGACGCATCTTATGTAGGCCAAACGAGCAGACAATTACAAACAAGAATTAAGGAACACCAGAACCATATATAAATTGGAATACATTTAATCATTCTGTTATAACAAATCATAGATTAGCATTAAATCATAATTTCGATTGGGATAATGTGGAAATTCTAGATAATAAATCGTATTTTTATAAACGTTTATTAATTTCCGAGATGCTGTGCATAAAGAGACAGGAAAATGGATTGAATATCCAGACGGACACGGAAGCAGGTTTACCGGATACTTATTTGAACGTTATTAATAAGTTATCAAAAATTTAGAGTTATTTGTTGTGAATATTTATCCCCACCATTAACTCATGCATACACCGCTTTTATTATGTTAACCTTCTGATTTCTACCAACGCTTCACTCACTCACGACATGCCAGAGCGACAGATACATTATTTTAACACTGCGACTTACTGGTCTGTAATGGTCCGTAAGTAAGAATTCGTAATTGTAATTTTAATACTGATACTTTGCGTTTTTTAACATATTGCGACTCCGATTCACGGTTTAGAAAGGACAATCAAATCTCTCCTTTCTACCTGGTCTGGTCTTCCAACCTGAGAGTAAACGTCGAAGGTGCGATCGATTCGGAACATTTGCATATCCTGACAGACTATCGAACATTCGTATGAATTTTATTTTATTGATTTGACTGCGCTTTTCTACTGATTGACTTATTTTATCGCGAATGACTGTAATTTATCGTCTGAAATTTTCATGTATTATTTTCATTTTTACGCTGAAGATGACACAAAATGTGTCAAAACGTCCGAATTTGTATATATATTTATTGTTAACTTCAGCTACATAGCCAAGAAATGGACTTGGTTTACAAATAACCTTAATCATTCATCCTTCCATTCATACACTACTATCCTAACTTACAAGTAACTATTGCACATATTGATACACATTGACCTTCTATGTTTTAATCCAACCTTTTTCGCTCTTTTTTCTCTAACGCTGACCGTTCTCTATATAATCTTAACAATATCTTCTCTTTGATGCTGCCCATATCATTATTCCAAAGCCTCTCTAATCTTTTTTTATTATTCTTACCTAATTCTATAAACCAATTTTTTATCGCTTCGCATTCTGATACATAATGATTCGTGTTATCCCTACCTTGTTTACAAAACATACAAATACCTCTCTCCTCTTTTAACCAATACATGTTCGCGTCCTCCAAATTACCACATCTTAAGTTTACCAGTGCTCTAATAATTTCGCCTTTATCATATTTATCCATATATTCCTTCCTCAAATATTTAGGGCCACCTATTTCTCTACTTAAATTTTTATATTTCTTATTATACCTAGAATTTAAAATACTACTTTCCTCAATTTGTCTTTGTACATCTTCATCTCTTTTACTCATTTCCTTAACTAAATCTCTTCCCTCCCTTCTTAAAGCATCCACAGCCATAGTACTCCAACCATTCCTATTAAAATATTTTGATCTTTCTCTACCATATCTATCTTTCCAATCATTTCCTTCTTTATCTAACTAGCACATTTTAATCCATCTATTATCATCAGCTGCTCTAATTTTCTCTTCATATCTCATAGCCCTTATCCCCCACCCTATTCTTAATTTCTTTAATCCCAACTTCCTTGACATCATATATCTTGGGGTACAAAATTTCAAATTAAAAATCCATCTAACGTAGTCCAACATAATTTTTTCTAATTCCTTTCTTTCCTCCCATCCCCATATTTCTACACCATACGAAATCACACTTTGAACCAAATATTTAAACAACATCCACCTTCTATAAAAATCGTTTCTACAAATTCTTTCCCCCAAACCCCACACCTTATTTACCGCAATCCTCCCTTTTCTGCATAAATCTTTTACATGTTCTGCATATTTTCCATTCCTGCTGAACACAAATCCCAAATATTTAAACTGCTTAACTTCTTCAATTTCTTTATTATCCCATTTCCACCTTTCAAATTTTTTCCTACTTTTTTTTATTGAACACCATTATCTTAGTCTTTTCGGTACACAATACCATTTTCCTTTTCCTAAGAAATCTTTTAATTGTATCCATCATATCTAACATCGCAACCCTATTTTTAGCTAAAAATACCATATCGTCCGCATATTCTAACGACCATACTTTATCATTTCCTAGTTTAACTCCGCCGATTCCTCTATCCTTCAATACATTCCTAATGTCCGCCATAAACAAGTTGAATAAAAGTGGACTCAGAACATAGTCTTGCCTCACGCCTTTCGTAACCCTGAATTCTTCTGTTAATCCATCCTTCGTTCTAACTGCAACTTCCGTAGTTTCATAAATTTCTTCCATCTTCTTTACAAGCTCCTCTTCAATTCCCATCTTCCTAAGAATCTTCCACAGCTGACCTCTGTCTACATTATCAAAAGCCGCCTTCAAGTCAACAAAGAACGCATAGACCTTGTCCTTCTTTCCAACCCTATCCTCCCTCTGTGTTAGATGATCCAATACAAAAATGTTATCCAACGTTGAACGTCCTTTCCTAAATCCCGCTTGACTCTCCGGCAGCAAACCTTTCTGTACCACAAACTTCTCTAACCTTCTTCTGATTATCTCCGCATATATTTTATAGGCTGAGCACAGGAGAGAGATTCCCCTGTAGTTTCCAACCTTATTTACCTCTCCTCTCTTGTATAGAGGGACTATAATTGAAGTTCTCCAATCCTTAGGAATATATCCCTCACTCCAGACTTGATTAAGTACCTCCATCAGCCCTTTCCTTACTGAGCTGCCTCCATACAACCATGCCTCCATCGGGATACTGTCTACACCTACCGCTTTGTTCTTTTTCATCCCTCTAACCGCTTCTGTAACCTCCCCTTCCTCCAGATGTGTTCCTACAAGCTCTTCTTGTACTGCTCCTACCTCGTTATGACTTCCATCTTCCTTGTTAGCCCGCTTCTCATCCGTGCCGCCTAATAGCTCCTTAAAGTACTCTTTCCACTCCACACAGCTAATGTTATTATCTTTCCAGATTTTCTTCTTCCTCTTTCTGTTTATAAATCTCCAAATTTCTGCACCGTGCCTTAAGTTCTTTAATTCCTCTTCTTCCTCTTCTCTCTTCTTCTTTCTTTTCTGTTCATATAACGCCTTCATATTACCTTTCTCTTCAATGTATGTACCTTCCTCTAGTTGACTTTCCCTTCCTCCATTTTATATATGTTCTCTTCACATCCCTTTTCTTCCTCGTGCATTCTCTGTCCCACCAGTCCCTGGAACCAATTTTCCACCTTTTAACCTTTATCTCCTTCTTTATCATAGTGTTACGCCCGTGCTGGACACTGAGTAGAGAAGTCGCGGAAAGCTGTGAAGCGCGCTCCTTGACAACGGGAGTTTGTTGATGGATTTATTGATTTTCTGTCTGGCGGATTTTTGGAATCCGCACGCGTTCTGTTTTACGAGCTTGGAATAAACGTATTTCTTAAGTTCTTTTGAGTTCTCTTTCCTTTCGCGAGTTCTGCGAAATACGTGCGCGAGTGTGGAGTGCGCGATAGTGTTACGGCGGCGAGCTTACTCGACGAGCGTAACAATAGACTCCTGGACTAGCTCCTTCAATTTGCTCCACTTTTCCTCAATTGATCTTCCCTGTTGCCAGTCATCCCATACTAGATCATCTGTCTTTGCCTTGTAACACCTTATAGCCTCCTTATCCCAACATGTTTTCCATCTTCTTTCAGTGTTCTCATCCTCTACATCTACCCACTCTACGTCTTTTCCCTTCCTTCTGCTGCTATCTTCCATTACCGCAATTATAGGCATGTGGTCCGAGTCCACCCTCGCATCTACAATAAATTCTTTAACGCAATTATACAATTCTTCGCAGACAATCACATAATCAATTACCGAGTTACCTCTCGCGCTTACAAATGTATATTCCTCTTCCCAGTCGCCTTTAGTCATACCATTCAAGATGTACCATCCCTTATTTTGTACCCACTCCACCACATTCCTGCCTCCATTACTAATAGTTTTATCCTTGCTTTTCCTTTCCAAACTTCCTTTCTCTTCTTCTCCGCCTCCTAACTCACCAATTCTAATATTAAAATCCCCACCAATTAATGTGCATTCTCTATCTTTATTTTTCAACCACTTATCCAAAATCCCTTCCATACTGCACCAACCTTCCGTATTGTATACCGAAATTATATTTATTAATTCCCCTCCCTCAGTAATTTCAGACAAAATAAAACCTTCCTCCCTTGACTTAATCAGCTCCACCCTATCCACCCTCCAGTTTTTTTTTATACCTACTAGCATCCCACCTTTAGCCCTCCCTTTCTTTTTTAATCTAGTAGCGTAGACACAATCCCATATGTGAGAGTTAGGTAACCAGCCTTTTATAATTTCCCATTTTTCCTTGTCAATCCAAGTTTCATTCAAACTCACAAAATCATAAACCTTGATGTAATTCCAAAAGTCTCTATCTTTACTTTCTAAACCTGCCACGTTCCAAAATATAATTTTCTTACCTATTTCCTGCAACCCTCCCTTATTTCCGTTCTTCTCCACTTCTTGGCTTATACAAAACTTTGCTCTTCGCTTCCATCAATATTATCCTCAACTTGTATCCCTTTTTTGGCTACTTTTTTCCCCATATCCTTTTCAATCTCCGACCATGACTTCCAAATACCTTGTATTCTAACCCTCGCATAGCCCACCTTTACAACCTCACCTTTACTTCTTTTCTCCTTAGCCCACTTATTTATTTCTTCCTGTACCTTTCTTTCTTCCCAAGTCAGATCATTTTCAATAAAAACACTCCCTCCCTTTAATTTATATTTATTTCTCATTACCTCCCTTTTATCCTCGTACTCTAGTTTTACAATAATAATCGCGCCACTTTTCCTGACATTACTGACTAAACATTTCACATCTAGCTCTTCTAATAAAAAGTTTGGTATCCATACCTTCCAATCTGCTATTTCGTTATCCAACCTCAATCCTTTTATTACTACATTATTCCTCCTATCCTCTTTTTCCTTATCTTTTATCCATCTCTTCAATTTTCCTACCTCACGATAACTTAACCTATCCTCGCTCATAAAGGAGCCTACACAACTACTCCCTCTTAAACTTCTAAGCTCTCTACTTTCACATAGACTTTTCTCCCCTTCACTTTCCCCGGTTGAATCTATCTCTATTTATATCCATCCCTTTTTCGTTACGCTCCATCCAGCCAATCCACCTATTTTCCATATCTATTAACTTACGTTCTATCTCCTTTAGCCTTTCCTCCAATCCTTCCTCTCTTCTTTTACATTCTTTTTTATATTGTTCAAAATTTTCTTTCACTTCCTCTATTTTACTCACACACTTCGAAATCCGTTCATTAGATTGTTCCCTGACCTTAATAATTTCCTCCCTCAGCAGGCTTATATTGATTTTCTCATCCGCCTCGTCTTTAAACGTAACTCTTTTGCCTGCCTCCGTTATCAACTTCCTCTGTTTACCATCGGCCGTACAGCGCGGCCTTTCTACCTTACCAACATTTCCCGCGCCCGGTGAGCCACTCGACGCCATAACCTGTACAAAACCGCTTGCCAAAAAACAAGCCGAAATCTAAACTTTTACGTCCTACCATACAACGCCTTCACTCACACCGCTTCTCACGCCTCTCCTCTTACTCTCAAACGCTACTAAACGCACTTTACTCTAAAACTCTCTCAATACGATCTAATATCACAGCGTCAAATACACACGTCCATACACTCACACGCCCACTAACCAAGTCCCCATCCGAATTTGTATTAACTAATATATTTTATTATTGACTTATTTTGATTGCGCATTAATTACCGCGCGTGGCTCTGATTGCCTCTCTCACTTCCCTTTATTTGATTTATTCAGGAGAGCCTATATATATTTCGTTTATTTAATTTTTAATTTATATTTGTGTATGCATATAATTTTTCCTTGCTTAATATTTAAATTATGTATGTACAGATCCATTTGTGAGAAATTCACTGTAGGAAAAGCCACTGCGTTAAATGCTGGAAATTGGAATATCGTTACAATTTTTCCGTCTATAATTCGATTCGACGACATGTTTGTTGATATGCAATTCGCTAACAATGCGTTCCGAAATGAACGTAAGCGCTTACGCAGGGTCTCTAGCTTGATCACATTCACACTGCCCTACCTTGCAGAAATAAGCGTTTGTCAGCAGTTATGACGTCAACGATGACGTCATTAGTCGATCCGTAAGGCCCGGTCTACAATGAATGTCGGAAGTCGGAGTCGTAAGAAATTGACCAATCACAGTTCATTATTTTTCGACCGCAAGGAGAATAATAGATTGTGATTGGTCAATTTCTTACGACTCCGACTTCCGACATCCATTGTAGACCGGGCCTAAGCGCTTACAACGCAAAGCGAACGACGTGAGCAACGCTCATAAACGCTTACAGCGCGTGAGCGTCTAAACTGAACGCACCCATAAGACATGCATCCACATGGGGAATTTTAGTGAGATTCTAGTTGCCTCTATGGGCTTCGGCAGAACCTATAGCTTTTCTATTCATCGCTGCATGCTCATTGGGGATATCGCGCGTCGTGCACGATGGCTGCGTTCGGAGAGCGCGCTATTAGCGCTATTGCATCGTTCTATCTTTATCGCTCATCAGGTGTAAAACAAGGATAGAATAAGCAAATAGCGCTAATAGCGCGCTCCCCGAATCCAGCCGATGTATTCGCGCTCGAGCCACGGTGATGGACGGACGTACGGACGCTCCCTCTCCACTGTTCCTGCGCAGTACCTGTGCATTCCTGTGCCGGTCGGTTTCCTCGCAACGCGCGGGTTTTAATATATTGCGTTTAGTGCGAAGTGTTTGTCTTCGGGCCTTTTTACCTGTTTATTTGGGTTTTTCACGTGTTGCGACTTTTTTTGTGCTGGAAGCCTTTGCAATTGCCACGGACCCCGCCAAGGAGATGCAGGCGGCTTCGGCCACGTGCACTCTCGACAGCAGTGAGGACACCCACATTCAACAGCGACTTTCCGCGTCGCAAAACGAATTTGATTGCTTCGTCATTCGACACAACAACGAGGTAAATACACGTAACTTGCCCGTGAGCCCCATCTCATCATCTATTACTTGGTCTTGCTCTCAGTCCAGGGATCGTGACCGCGATTCGACGGAAGATTTCGAAAACGATTCCATCGATCTAGAGTTTGATAACGCAACAGAAATTGCTTCTGATATGGGGGGGAAAAACAAAAACAAAAAGGGTAATTTCACGATTCGGAAAGGCGCGAAGGGTGTGATTCCCCCTCCCCTAAGTGCAGATTCCACGGACTTGTATAGACCAAATTTGACCGTCCTTGATACGATCAACCGCGCCGATCACGTTCCTACACGTGCCGGATCGGATTACATAGCAGATAAAAACAAACATTCCGTTCCCAACGATTCGCGTAAAGAAGTAGTTTCAAATAGCAAAAAAGATAATGCGCCGGCATCTTGTGATATTGTGAATCCATCCGTTGTTTTACCCACTGTAGAAACATCTATGGATATCGATAATCTTAACGACTCGAGGAGGGGTCTCAAACGCCCCACCGAGAGCAACCTCCCCCCGGGGGGCGGCGGCGGGCCGGA